>NC_066273.1:10300326-10600652 GCF_905404315.1 Leptidea sinapis
GAACTGTCTGGAAGGGCCTCCCACAGGGTTCGGTGATAAGTCTTATCTTATATAATATATATACTTCTGACCTAGGCCTTACTGTTAGCCCATTCTGCAAAATTCTTCAATATGCTGATGATATAGCACTATACTCCATCTCATCTTCTTTCAACTATTCTTCATCTTGCTTAAATTCTGCTTTATATTATATGAATCAATGGCTCTTAGACCACAACCTCTCTCTTTCTGTTCCCAAATGTACTGCGGTTATTTTTTCCCGAAAACGCACTATACCGGTAATAAATCTCTCAGTAGGTGATGAATCAGTCCCGTTTAAGGATAATGTTAAATTCCTAGGTCTTTTTCTTGACTCTAAGCTCTCCGGTATTCACCACTTGAAGTACATTGTTAAGAAATGTGAGAGGAGTGTCAACGTTATGAGGGCCCTTTCGGGGGTACGCTGGGGTGCCCACCCATTTTGTCAAAAACTTTTATACAATGCTATCGTCCGTAGTTATTTTGATTACGGTAGTTTTCTACTTCAGTACAGAAAATCCAGTCCAAATGCTTACGAATCATACTGGTGCTAATATCCGTAATCCAATTTAGCGCACACCCTCTTCTTGATATTCTGCACTCTATGTCTCTAACTATTCACACTTCTTTATATTGGTCTCATAAAAATCCGCCTCCGTTAATTAATTCTTATACTAAATGTAACGCCTTTCCAGTTCCCATTTTCCAATCAGCCTTATGCCCAGTCTTTGAAGTAGAATAACAGTCTCTCATTTTCCAACCTAAAATTTTCTTTGACTTTGGAATTACTAAACACTGCCCTGAAGCCAATAGAAAATTTAATTCCATTCTATCTTCTGATTGGTCTGATTGGGTGACGTTGTACACGGACGCATCCAAATTATCCAACAATAGCTGGGTCGGGTCTGCAGTTTGGATCCCTAAGTTCCATATAATTTTAAATTACAAAAGACCCCCGCAGAATTCCATCTTTACTGGCGAATCAATTGCCCTGTCAGAGGCGGTGTCATATGTTGAATCACATAAGATCAACAAGGCTTTAATCCTGACTGACTCATTAAGCTGCTTGTTGGACCTAACAAAAAATCCTTTCAAATCTTCAAACAACTTCACAATTAATTTAAGAACAAAGGCATCCCTGTACAGATGTCACATAATGGGAATAGAAGTTGCATTAGTTTGGATACCTAGCCATCTAGGGATAACTGGCAATGAAATTGCAGACTCGTCCGCTAAAGACCCGATTCAGTCTGGAACATTAAAATTTAATTCCTGTTTTCCTCGAGATCTAGTAGTTCGCTCTATGTCTAAACCCT
This sequence comes from Leptidea sinapis, assembly GCF_905404315.1. Lineage (NCBI taxonomy): Eukaryota > Metazoa > Arthropoda > Insecta > Lepidoptera > Pieridae > Leptidea > Leptidea sinapis. Next base: position 10,301,661 of record NC_066273.1, read on the forward strand.
TTCTGGTTTATTGATGGAATGCTTTATGGCAAACCACAAAACAAACTAAAGGTAAATTCTATGGTTCTATCCAACCCTTTATCCCCTCTAAGCCCTGGATCTTCCCTCAAAAAAACAAAATAAACTTTTCACTTGTCATCATACGACTTTGCTTGGGATTTGTCTGTTCCCCAGTATTTTTGGCCAAATCCGGGTAAGGGACCATTCTATATGTGAATGTGGCCTCGAGGAAGGTACTCTTGAACATATTTTTTTCTATTGCCCTAAATTGTCAATTCCTTTATATGACCTTCTACCGAAGGATATCCCCCGCCCCATCAACATCCCTTTTCTTCTTACTTTATGCCATTCCCCTTTCATAAAGATTCTTTACAAATTTATTTCCCGCAATAATATTAAATTGTAATTTCTATCCTCCATACTTTCTACGCTTCTATTAGGCACATATTCCCGCTTACATTCACACATTTCTTCCTTAAACTTAGATTAGATACTAACAAGGTAGTTAATATTATGGGTGTTTATAACTAACCGTACTAACTCTTGTTGCCTATTCTTCAGTTAACAAAAAAAACCACAGCTATTTCAACCGATCATTTCCTTTTGAATCAGCTCTTTACATACTTCAATCAGCTAAATTAAATTAAAAAATCTCTCCACCTTGACGTTGGCCGAATCGTCGACATTCAGTCGACGGAGCCAGTTAATTAAAAAAAAAAAGTGTCAACTTTGTTTTATAGCTCGAAAATTTTGAAAAAAAAAGGGGTTAAGGCTTTTTGTTTTAAAGAAAAAGTATGAATTTCGGATGGGCAACGTGGCCTGTATCAACCAGTGTATTCTCGGTATAAGAACTTCTTAAATTGAGGCAATGTAGCAATGACCCATTCTATTGAATAGCAGATAAAACAGTAGGAATGGAAATGTATTGGCTACAAAAATCGTACGTTGGATGTGTTCCTATAAAAAACAAAATTTAGCCACCCTAAGTTTAGCTAAACCCTGGGTTTATATTTGTACTTAAATTTAAGTAAATTGTAAAATACTTTTTTGTGTGTAAAATAAATAAAAAAAAAGAGGAGCTAGCGACAAGCTGTCATTACAGAAGTGGAAGTAGGGATGGCTCACTGTCACTGACTATCTCCTTCGAGGCCATAAGTTAAATAGGCCATAGCTGTCGAGGAACTCTGTGAAATGTAAATAGCTTGTATTGAGAAATTGCGAACCTTGCTAATGGTGAAAGTACAATAAAAAATTCTTTCTCTATCAGTGGTAAATCACATCAACTTTTATTCCAGTAATTTTGAGGACATTTATAGTAGACCCCAAACTGTACCGACGATCACTGCTTGTGCTTGATCGAGTAAAATCTTAATATCATTTAACTTTTTTTATGGCATACTTATTAAATGTATGGGAGTGTTTAATATCAAAACTTTGGATACTTCTCATTTGATTTTTATAAAGTTATTTATGTCATTTTACTGATTAGGTCACATGAATTCAATATCAGTTTTAGGTTTTTTTTTATATCTTTAATATTTACGGAATAATCGCCCGGTCACACTTAAAGATTAAGGTGTAATACAACGTGGGTGTTGCACAAATAAAATTATTTAACAATTACCTTGTTATGTTTCACCTGCTGCAACAATTCGTCTCTCTCTTTCTCAAGATGTGCTATCTTCTCTTCATTTTCCAACAGATTCTGATGACTCTCGAGCATATTCTCGTTGTTAGAAAGTATTGCCTTCACCACAGTCTTCTTGATAGCCATTGCTCGGTTTAGCTCTTGTAGCTCTTGGTTGAGTGCGATCTGCGAAAGAATTGGAATAATATTTTATTTTTATTTACTTTATGAGGACCAGCAGAACAGTAGCACAATAACATTTTACTATAACTAACTCATGAATATAAACCTTAATTATTATATACAAGAGCGATAAACACGTACATATATATAAAACTACAAATATTTTGTTTTTGGTAACTATAAGTTTAAGAAGCTTAAGGTAAAGAAACCTCACAAGTGGTCAGAATAAAACTAAAAAACGGGCCCTTGTCAAGCGCAAATTTTCATTTCCCGTTAATTTTCAGAACTGTGTGGATCCCAAGAATATAATTATTTTTTATTTGATACTGAGATTTCAATAAATAAATACATTAAGTTTTATTTTACATATAACATAAAAATAATTGCATTTTTATTTGTAATAGAGCTTATGGTCAGATTTTTGTATAAACCAAGAGCTATTATTACATTACATTGACCTTCAAAGATGCCGGTTAATTTTGCAAGTTTTGTACGAAACTGGTTGAATCACCCAATCCCAGGCCTCATATTCATCTTTAGAAAAATTAGCACATTGTCATTAAAATGACCAATAAACAATAGCAAGACTATTGTTTCTTACTATTTGGAAATATTGTAAAAGTACCTGTCCCATGGCCCGTTTCTCCTCTTCCATCACAGCTTGATCCTCAGTCATCTCCAAAACATCTTCATTCCTGTCACCATCAGCATCATCCTTGATGAACGACACCTTTATCTCATGATCCAACAACTCCTCATTGGACTTGACGTTGATCGATTGCAGATCCTCCAAACGCGTCTTTATCTCTTTCAAGTAATCAACAACACTTGATTTCTTTTCATCGTTGTTGTCAGCTGAGCTCAAATTTTCAATTGTTGTATTACACTGTTCTGTTAATTCGTTGAGTTTGCGTTCAAATTTATCCTTCGCAGCTTCAGCTAAAAGAGCTTTCTCACATAGATTTGTGTTATCAACTACCATGCTACTGAGATATTCCGTAAGCTGTTTGTGTTTCTTTAACAGTTCTTGATACCTTGCCTTCTCTCTTTCAAGTTCTTCTTTTAATGATGACTCATTTTCGTCATTCATTAGTGGCAATTTACCAATAAGTTGTAATCTTAGGTCATTGACTAGTTTGTTCAATCTGTAAATTTACATATTTATAGGTTAATTATTATTTTTACGTTTTGAAAGGCCATCCTTATTGAACGCCAACAGAACGCGCCAGGGTGATAACTCTTTCAATTAAATTTGTTGCTGTACGTTTGATTATTACTAAAGGGTTATACTCAAAATAGTAACACACAAACTGTATCAGAAAAAATCTTTGGATAAAATGTTCCCTAGGAAACTCAATTTTAAACCCTACAAATGATTCACTTTTTAGTGAAAACAGAAAAAATTTGAAGAAGAAAAAAAAAGAACTGTCGTATGAAATTCTTATGGTAGTGATTGTGTATTGATAGGATGTGATATCACTTATTGAAAGTCAAAAACTACAACCCATTCCAAAAAGTATGCCTCAGACCTGAGAAGAACGGGCGCAAAATGGTTACAAAGTAATATCGTACAATTAAACTTATTATTTAATAGCATGAGGGCGGTCGCTCCATTCCCAAAAAAAGCACATTGGCAACACTTCTGTTTTGATGTATTAAGACAGTATGGTCGGTGGGGACTTAACATCTGGTTAACAGTACCTAGTCTCGTAGTCCCTCTCCCATTATATCCGAAAGAAAAACTAAACTATAATCCACCTTCGCACGACACGCCACTAATTAGGATATCATATCTACCATCTGGATGTGAGGCGTTCCTCCTGCGGTTTTCAAGGAACTTTCTTCCACGTACTACAAAGCTCTGGAATGCGCTTCCTTGTGCAGTGTTTCCGGGACGATACGATATAGGTACTTTAAAAAAGCGCGTACAGCTTCCTCAGAGGCCCCCAACGCTCCTGCGATTCCTCTGGTGTTGCAAGAGAAAATGGGCGGCGGTGACTCAACCGTACGCTCGTTTGTCGTCCTTTTTCATAAAAAAATAATCGAAATGTGTGCTGGGACACAGAGTAGAAAAATATTTAAACAAAAAAAGTATTCCCAAAAAAAATATTAAAAAAAAAAAACAGTCAATAGAATATTGATTAAAAAAAACATTCAATTAAGTCGTTTAAAAAATATTTTCAATAAAATATTGTTTAAAAAATATTTCAAAATATAATATATAGTACATAATATATTCCATCATATAGCGTGGCGATGTGTCGCCACGGCCTGTATCGCCACGCTAACAATCAGGTTTACCCTCGCCTATAGATGTTTAACATCAAAAGATCACCACGAGTCAGTCTCATACTGACACACTACGAAAGAATATACTTCACTATTCATAAACTTTCCATGTTTATCATAACACTTACCTAACAATTTCAGCCGATTTCGCATCCTGGTTGATGATAGGTTTGTTTCGGATTCGTCTGGCCCGATCCGCATACCGCAGCGTTGATACTGTCTCGTCGAGATTATAATCAGCGGGGCTCACACATGCCACCATCAGAGTTAAGGAGTTTCCACCCAGACTGTCTATGGATTTATATATAATATTCTGGGTACATAGGTATTTGCAATTAATTAATTGAAAGGCAAATATAATGGATACCAGCTACGATACAATTTGGCAAAATATTTTCATGAAATCTCCTGTTCCTGAATTGAATTAGATAGGGCTATTATTTGTTACCAAAGTCACCATTAGGTCGTAATTCAGACAAAAATGGGGAGAAAATGTATTGAGAACTTTGGTGCAGGCAGCTGACTTTTACGGAACACAATTTTGTTTGCAAATGACGCTCGAAGGGCTTCATATAAAATATAATATATATTTAAAATTACTTCTCCCTGTCATGTAATTCAGTAGTAACAAAGGTAAGATAAAGACAAAAAGTTTTAAAATTGGTATAACTTTACTTCACGTTTATTTAAAAAACACAGTTAAGATTTAGATCTAATAAGCTACGTTGAATGAATGCCTTAACGGATAAAAATATATGCCATTGTGATTCTATTTTGGGTTTCTACGAACTACAATCCTACTAATATTATAAATGTGAAAGTTTGTATGTCTGGATGTATGTTTGAACTTCTTTAACGCAAAATCTACTGAATAGATTTTGATGAAACTTTACAATAATATAGCTTACACACCAGATTAACAAATAGGCTATAATTTATAAAACTATAGTGTGAATTATACAAAATATAAAGGAAGTGTGATTGTTACTAATGAATACAACTAGCGCCATCTCTTATCAACTAGCAAGCACAAGATCAATACAATTTATATGGCAAAACAACGTTTGCCGGGTTAGCTAGTTATCTTATAAATCTTTTACGGTTTTGGCTTACGTAGCTTATTTCCTTCATATAAAGAAATATTAAGTTTAATTAAAACATAAAAACTTCTTTACATTAATATCAAACTGATGGTACAAACCAGGCATCAAAATCCGTAGCGTGGTTTAGGAGTTCAATAGCGGAAAGCATGTAAAGAAGAAGAGGTGCATAGCTTATTAAAAATTTATATAAATATCATCAGGCAACAAAAGTCTGGGACAAGATTTAAATCAGCGCAACCACAATATTGTACAACACTAGCATACACAATATCTTGCCTGAATGTTGCTCAAATAATAGGAGACAATTTATTGTTTCTGACATGTAGAAATATATCATCTAATCTTGTTATGTGTTATTTAAATTAGACTATTTACTATATTAAATTAATTTGCATGCCTAGTTAAGCCTGGCGCAACATGTGAAACTGTAAGATTATACCATCGTAACTTAATACCATGTTTATACGCAAATAAAGAATTTTATTGATTGATTGATTGACAAAGATTCAAATTCAAATATTTTTATTCAAAATAGGATGTGACATCACTTATTGAGAGTCAAAAAAAACTACCACCCATTCCAAAATGAATGCCTCAGACCTTGAGAATAATAAGCGCAACACACTCAGCGGGCTTTTTTTTTCATCGAATAAATATGTTTACAAAGTAATATTGTACAATTAAACTTATTATTTAATAGACTGAGGGCGGTCACTCCATTCCCAATCTGTGGTATCATTAAGAAAGTCATTTATGTTATAGTAACCTTTACCACACAAACGTTTTTTAATAATTCTTTTGAATAACGTTATACTTTTGATTTGAACATTTTCTGGGATCTAGTTGTAAAAGCATATACATCGCCCCACAAAAGACTTACTAACTCGACTTAGCCGAGTAGTAGGCATCATAAGTTTATGTCTGTTCCTGGTGTTAACATTATGGTTTCTGTTCTGACAGTTTCTGGCAAATTCACTTATGTGCCTATGAACATACATTACATTATCAAGAATATATTGAGAAGCAACAGTCAAGATGTTAATTTCTTTGAATTTTGCTCTCAATGATTAAACCATAAACCTAATATACTAGCATAAGCCGTAATGTAATATGTGAAAGTGAGATAACTATCCTTACATAAAAACCTAGGTGTGAGAAAGGGACGGAATAGATGAAGACCATGAAACCGTTTTGAAACAATTAAGTGTCCATTAGTCTCCTGTCAAATTGGACCGCATTTTAATTTAATTTTTTTTATCGTTATTGTTGTGTTTTAACGAATATTATTTAAAAACAATAATGATGTCGTGTTCTGTATTAGATTGTGTTGTTACATATAGCAACAAACCAACTAAAGAAACATTTCACAGATAAATATTGATTCTTCAATTCTACTTTCGTGGTGCTTATTTTCGAAGAACATATTCAGTAAAATATCCTGCAGGTATTACATTTTATATACGCAGTAAACACTCTAATTTCTAATTATGTGTTAGACGTCGTTTATCAATATTTGTCATAGGGATTGACCAAAAGCAAAATACTACACAGTTCACTATCTCACTAGCACATCTGTAAAACAAGCACACATGAACATTTTAAATTTAGTTTCGTCGTAATGAGAAGAGTGTTTGTCTATTACGCTGTTTATTTAGAAAGATAAGAGAGTACACGAATGTTGCGACCGCTAGATTAGTGTACTTCAGTTATTTGCAGAGTATCATGACGTACGGTATTTTACTATGGGGTCATGCTGCTGACATTGATATAGTGTTTGCTCTGCAAAAGAGAGCTGTTCGTGCTATATATCAGCTTGGTTATAGACAGTCTCTCAAAGAAAAATTTAAAGTAATAAATATTATGACTGTTTCATGTCAGTACATTTATGAAAATTTAATATATGTTCACAAAAATCGTCATCTTTTTGCTCTTAATACTGATTTTCATTATTATAACACTAGAAATAAGGGATTGCTTGTAACTAATTCTAGTAGGCTTCATAAGATACATAATAGCTTTAAGGGTAAATGTATACACTTCTTCAATAAAGTCCCAGCCACTGTTCAGGCATTATCTATAAATAAATTTAAATATTTTATAAAAAAAATTGCTCTGTCGTAAATCCTATTACTCCACTGCTGAGTATCTAAATGATCGGACAGCCTGGGACTAGATTGTGATTATTTTATAGCGATAGAAATGACTGTACAATATTGTATATTTTTATTGAAAAGAGCACAAAAAAAGAATGCTGGGAGAGTTTCTTGCGTCGCTTTTTCTCTCTCAGAGCGCCATTTGTTTCCGAAGCAGTAGTAGTATCTAGTAGTTATTAGAAATGACATCAAAAATAATTCTAAAGGAATCAATTTTGAGAAAATAAATGCCTTTTATGCCTTTTAATGTCGCCATTGTAGCGGGACGCTGTGTATTATTATCTGTATATTATATTATATCATATCAAGGGAGAAGATTTAACTAAGGTTAAGAGTTAATAAACTGTAAACTCATCTTTATCGTGTACGTTCGCTATTTGTAAGGTAAATAAGAGAGGTTTCAAAATCTTTTAGTTCGGTTTTACCTGGTAGGTATTACAAATATAGGTTATTACTATATTTGAGGCAATTTGACGACTATTTTGCGTGGTATTACAAATATATAAAAATTTTGTACGGCCAACTGAGCTAAACTTTCGATTTGTTTAGATTTATAGTCAATGTAATATGCAAATATTGGGGTTGAGCAGGTTAGCAGAGAAATGAACAAAGCATGCAAGATTTTATGACGATACGTCACTCGAACGTTTAGCTCAGTTGGCAGAGCACTCGCACGGAACGCGAGAGGTCGTGGGTTCGAGTCCCGTATCGTTCATAGAATTTTGTTTCCAAATTTTATTTGTATATTAATCCTAGAAGTGAGTGTTATCACTTTAAAAACTTAACAAATTGTTTACCCAATAAAATAAGAAAACTTCTGTATACACACCTTGTAGTAACCTTGTGAGTTTACTGTCCCTATAGCCGATAAAGCTATTTGTGCCTTCCCCCAGTGCAGAGATAACGTTGCCAAGTACCAATAGTCCCTGGTTGATCTTAACTCCCTCCTGCATCCGTTTTCCACTAGCTTTAGTTTTCTTTATGCGCTCGGAACCAGCCAAGTCCACCAAGTGAAATTTAGATGAGGTTGCTACATTTCTGCAAAAAATTGTAACTTCATCTATACTTATATTATTGAGAGGTAAAGTTTGTGTGGTATTCTCTGGATCTACTGAACTGATTTTAAAAATTCCATTATAATCTAACAGCCCGTATATTTGATTCAGGTATTTATTTATTTAATCTTAATGATACATCAACAGTAGTATTACGAGAAATGTTATTTATGCAACTGTTGTGTAATAAGGGGGCATTAAAACACGAATGTGGATTTAACTCACGAGGCGATGCCGAGTGTGATAATAGTATCACATGAGTGTTTTAATACCTAATTATCAACAGTTGCATACAAGACTTTATCTACACCCAGAATATGAATCCTCTAAAAGATTTTGAAACTGTTAGCTTATTACTAACATTAAAACACCAGTCCTAGTAGTAACCTAATATAATCCATTACTGATTATATACAAATAAACTAAGTATTAATGAAATTTAGTAGTAATTTACATTTTGTATAGTGCAATAATCAAAATTCACTTGAAAATTATGTTCTTTTGCAGCGTTTAAAATGAATCGCTCATTTTTTTTAAACAAAACAATAAAAATATCGAAGAAAAAAATGGCGGGGATTCGAATAACCTACTTTGATTTTACGGCCCGCGGCGTTCTGGTAGTGTGGAACGCGAGTAAACGAAAATGTTCTTTTTTTGAAATTCATACAGATACCACGCATCGAGCAATTAGAATGTGGCTGTCTGTAAAAACTCTTTAAGCATAAAGGGTTTGAAAAAAAAATAGGAGTGTTGTTATGAAATTCAGTACAACATTACAACACTCGTTCGGATGATGTAATGGTTATTAGAACATTGGGTGTTTTAATGTTGGCAATAAGCTAACTGTTTCAGAATCTTTAATAGAGGATTTAAAGCATGGGTGTAAATAAAATTACTAATGTGAGTACCAATAACAGATGTACACAACATTCATAGGTGCTGCTGTGACAATTAACTACTTACTACTTACAAACTTATTATTACTAACTAATAACATAATATAAACTAAGATAATAATACGTAAAAGTATAATAAGAAAATAAAACTGTGTTCTATCTGGGCAACAATCATTACAGTAAACATTTGAAAATTTGTTAAAACCGATCAAATAACACACTCTAAGCTTGGTGATCTACTGAAACGTGACATTGGCTCAGTTGTGGTGACCTTTCCACATAAGCCACAATATAAAGAATAGATCTAATTGTGAACTCATTTAGTATAAACCTACCTACATGTTACATGTAGAGAGCCAAATACAAGCTCATGTTGGAACCAAGATACCAAGGCACCAAGAATATTTTAAACAGCTGGAGTAAATGCGGCAATGTAGAGATATAGCAGTGGAAGTTTAATATGGTGTAATTTGTGGCATACTCAATATCTCGGCTTAGTTTTTGTATAACTTTGTCTATATGTATAAAACACCATTGGCTTGGGCCATCAACACTCTTTAAGGTGATGTATTTAAACAAAGTGTCTGGTGCTGTTTATACACTTAGCCTTCTATTGAGGGCATTTTGCGTATCCATTCGTAATCTTACTCCAACCAACCCAGACCTTCCCCTAAGTCTAGCAGCTTTTTTATAATACTACCGGCATCAGACACTTGGAGATAAAATATCTTATTGTTCAGCCGAAGTTCCGAAAGTTAAGCTCAGTTCTGCACTCTGAAAGCATGTGCTCAGGTGTTTCTCATTTCTTCTCCATGCGTCCTCTGAATATAGGGTCTCTGGTAAATAGTGTTGCATCTGTGTAAGGTAGCCGTTCCAATGAACCAGTTTGAATCCGACTGTCGTGTATCATTGACGCGTACCTGTGTACACATCACTGGCGACGAGGTGACTACGTAACCTCATTTTTAACTATTCGCGTGTGAATCTATTATCATACCTATAGGAAAATTAGAACCATTTAATGTAGGCAATAATAACTGGGATGCCTACATCCGCCGATTAAACCAATTTATTACATTGAATGAAATAAAAAGAGAGTTAAAAGTAGCTACTTTAGTGACGGTAGTAGGTGCCGAATGTTACGAGTTAATGTGTGATTTAATCGCTCCCGACGCCCCAGAATCGAAAACTTATAGTGAACTTATCAATTTGGTGAAGGAACATTTGGAACCTGAGAGATCGGAAATTGCAGAACGGCACATTTTTAGGCAAAAAGACTCAACGGCACGGCGAGAGTGTTCGAGATTACCTTCAAGCGCTGAAACATTTAGCAAAAACTTGCAACTTTGGTTCCCGGTTGGAGGTCAATCTGCGTGATCAATTTGTTTTGGGGTTGTTCAATGAAGACATGAGGTCGAGGATTTTTGTTGAGAAAAGCATTGACTACAAACGAGCAGTGGAATTGGCGTTGGCGCTGGAAGCGGCAGAACGCACCGGGCGCAGAGGCTGGGAACAGCGCCGCCCGGCGACGGCCTACATCGGGTCGGAGGAGCGGGCGCCGGCCGGGCGCAGCGTTGAGGTGAACACGGCCATTCAGAAGGCAAGTGTCGGTTTAAGCGTTACACGTGTGATAATTGTGGTGAAAAAGGCCATTTAAAAGCAGTGTGTGATAAAAATAAAAGTGAGTATATTAAGGGAGTGAAGCCAAAAAAAGGTCAGTTTTTTTTCAATGACTCAGACTCTGAAGTGGAGGACTGTCACTTTTATAATTTAGTAATAAATAGTGAGGGTGATGAACCCTATTATATGTTACTAAATGTCGAAAATACAAAATGTAAATTTGAAATTGACACTGGGAGTAAAATATCGGCCATTTCCAAAGATTTTTACCATAAGGACTTCTTGAACATCCCTTTAAAAGAAAAAATATTATGTTTGGCGACGTTATTGAGACATTAGGATACATTATTGTCAATGTTTCGTGTGGGAAGAATCATGCAAAGTTAAATTTATATGTTATTGAAAAGGGGGGTCCGCCTTTGATGAGTAGGACTTGGATTAAGCAATTAAAATTGGCGATGGTAGAATGTCAGAATTTAACAGAAAGCGACTCAATTGCGACGTCACTAAGAAGTGATTTTCCAGAAGTATTCGCAGAAGGCCTCGGTACATTCAAATCAAAATTTAAATTATTGTTGAAGGATGAAACGCCGGTGTTTGTAAAAGCGCGCCCTTTGCCACTGGCGATGCGAGGCGCAGTTGAAAAGGAACTCGATAGGCTCCAGTTGGTCTTATGCAAGGTTGAGAGGTCAGACTATGGCACACCTATAGTGCCGGTGGTCAAAGCTAACGGTAATATTCGGTTGTGTGGAGATTATAAAATCACTATAAATCCATTACTGAAAGACTACCATTACCCGCTGCCGCGTATCGACGACCTGTTTGCAACCCTGGGAGGGGGTGATCAGTATACTAAATTAGATTTATCGAATGCTTTCCAACAATGTATATTACACAAAGATTCACAACCCATGACCGCCATTACTACACATTTGGGCACTTTTCTGTATAGACGTGTATCATTCGGAATCGAATGCATTTCCGAAAATTTTCAAAAAATTATGGAAGAGGTCTTCTGCGGCCTTCCTTCTACTGCGGTATTTGCTGACGATATCTGTGTTACGGGGAAGGATAGGGCAAGTTATTTAAGCAATTTAAGGGCGGTGCTACAAAGGTTAAAAGAAAACGGGTTAAGAATAAATTTTGAAAAATGTTAGTTTTTTTAAAGATTCTGTCACCTACCTCGGTTACAAAATTGATAAGCAAGGTTTGCACACAGAATCAAAAAAAAATGCAGCCATTGTGGCAGCGCCCAGACCTGATAATATTACACAATTGAAAAGTTTCATGGGGCTTGTGAATTTTTATTCAAAGTTTTGTTCTAACATGAGTGATATTTTAAAACCTATGTATAATCTACTTAAGAAAAATGTAAAATGGGAATGGTCTGTCGAATATGACAGAGCTTTTAATAAGATAAAAAAGGTGTTAAGCAGTTCTCTGGTGTTGTTAGCACACTATGATCCGAGCCTTCCATTAATTTTATCAGTGGATAGCAGCGCGTACGGCGTGGGGGCAGTACTGACTCAGCGGTACGCCGACTGTTGCGAGCGGCCGGTGTGTTGCGCGTCACATACCTTGAACGCGGCCTGAGTAAATTACTCGCAGTTGGATAAAGAAGCTCTAGCTATTGTTTTTGGAGTTTCAAAACACCATCATTATATTTATGGTAGACATTTCACACTTCGTAGCGATCACCGTCCTCTGAGTTACATTTTTGGTAAAAACAAGGGAATTCCTGTGACAGCTGCCAGTCGATTGCAACGATATGCCGTTAACCTGGCCGCATACGACTATGAAATTGAATTCGTTAATTTTAAAAATAACTGCTTTGCTGATGCTCTTTCCCGTCTTCCTTTAGCATTGACAAATCGTCAATCTACATGTGAGGACTCTGAGTATAGTTATTTAAATTATGTTCAGGAAGGCTAACCAGTCAGTTTTGAAGTAATTAAAACTGAGACTGCAAAGGACTCTTTGTTGAGCAAAATTTTTGGTTACGCATCGTATGGGTGCCCGGTAAATTGTACACGCGAGGTAGAAAAACCTTATTTCAACAGAATGGAAACCATACACTTCGATCAAGGTTGCTTAACATGGGGCTATAGAGTTATTATTCCTATGTCTTTGCGGGAAATGATTTTAAAAGAAATTCATGATGGTCATCCTGGCATAGTCAAAATGAAACAAATAGCCCGGATTATGTTTGGTGGGAGAACATCGACGACGACATCGAGCAAGTGTCGCGCGAGTGTGTGGCGTGCAGGCAGCTATGGGCTGTGCCCCCCACCGCCCCGCTACACTCATGTCCGTGGCCCAGCGAACCTTGGTCGCGCTTACACCTGGATTTCCTTGGTCCATTTAATAATAGTTATTACTTGGTAGTTATAGATGCACATTCAAAATGGATTGAAGTTGAAAGAGTCAGCTCGACTTCCGCGGCGGTTGTAATACTTGCATTGAGGCGCTTATTTGCGCGTTTTGGTTTACCCAAGAGAATCGTGAGTGACAACGGACCACCTTTTTCGTCAAGAGAATTCGCTCGGTACCTTCAGTGTAACGGTATTAAACACACGTTGATACCGCCGTATCACCCCGCCACCAACGGAGCGGCGGAGAACGCAGTGCGCTCGATTAAAATGGCATTAAAAAAGGCCTGTACAGAAAATGAGGATCCCAACACGGCTTTGTGTAGATTTTTATTTACATACAGGAACACGGAGCAGAGCACGACCAAAGTGGAGCCAGCCGTGGCACTCCTGGGTCGTAGACTGGGTCGACCTGCTGCCAGCAAGCAGCTGCACCGAGAGCTGCGCCCCGGCGGTGCCCGGCTCCGTGTGGCCGAGGTTGGAGACTCTGTTATGTTCCGTGACTACACTAAGTCCGCGGACAAGTGGGCGGAGGGCGTGGTCACCGACCGCATCGGTCCAGTAACGTATATCGTGAGAGCGCAGGACGGTCGCACACATAAACGACACGTAGACCAAGTCATTGGCATGCCGGCAAGAAAATCACGACACTCTCCGTAGCGCCGTGGATGTGGCGGCAAGCAACCGACAATCGGATCCTGTGAGTGACACCCATGAAATTGTCTATGACAGTGAGGGTGACTTTTACGATGGCGTAGGGGAGGAGAGTGGTGATGCATTAAAGGTCACATCTCCGCAAAGGAAAATACAGTCTACACCACCGCCGATCGCGCTTGCTAAATATGTAAATATTTCCACACCCCGGAAAGCTGCTTTAAATGCCAAAGAAAAAATAAAATTAGCATTTAAGTAAAGGTTACATATTATAATATATGAGGGGAAAAGTGTTGCATCTGTGTAAGGTAGCTTAAGGAAGGTTCCAATAAACCAGTTTGAATCCGACTGTCGTGTATCATTGACGCGTACCTGTGTACACATCAAATAGATGTTTGGTTTAACCTCCAGTATGCTGTATGATATGCGTTTAGTACTCTGTTATTAGTTTAGCACACAAGAAATTAATGGCCAATGGCTGGTACTACTAATACTAACATCCACTTTTGCGTATTCCGCCCATGTATATATAAATAATAATATATGTATAATGTAATACCTTCAACATCTTCAGTGTTGCTAAAAATTCAAAACCACTTACTTATCCGTTCGGCTTTCCTTCAATATTATTATAGTGAAGATGGCATGGCTTCTGCTTGACGCTTGGTTCATAGCCGTGGCACCAGTCACACGGCCTGATGATCCTTTCTCAAGTGCCAGCATTGTTTCCGCAGTCGATGTAACGGACACTTCTGTTATGCCTGAAAATTAATTTGTCTTGTACACTTTACACAAATTGGTGAATCACATATTTTCCTGAAAAAGACGCGAAATCGCCGATTTAATATTTCTCATGAAGATAGCCTCTGGTTTTATTGACTGCCCCGAACTTTTAACCTCAATTAGATTCAGAATCCCATCTAGGCCGCTTAGGTTCAACCCACTTTTATATCCTCCTCATACTAGTACCAACTACAGACAAAATACATTCCTTTGGCGAGCAAGTAATAATTTTAATAAATAAAATCGATCTTTTTCAGACTAACTTTATGTCAGCAAGGAGCATGCTAAGCCGGCGTTTCTTTAATAAGTATTAAGATAGTAGTTAAAAGTAGTACTGTAATGACACTGAATCTTTACTTGTGTATTAACTGTTTTAATTATTTAATTGATTTAAATTGTGCATTGTATTTTATTAGTTTACTTTAGTGTTTATTAGTATTGTTGAATTTAATTATTCTGTAACTATTGGCGGAGACCTATAATTGGCTCACAGTTATGTAAATTAACATATAAGGTAGCTAATAGCTGTTGGTCTTTCTAATAAATAAATAATTTTTTTTGGCTTGGAATACAAGCTCAGATATCACTGTCACATTAAAAATCGAGTTTAATTGAATATTGAGCCATGTATTTCAACTTATCAATGTTAAACTGGAATGGTACTATAGCAGCCTTCACAAAGAATGTCTGCATAAAAGTTGTGTTCACATGGTGGCATCAAACAAAGTGTGCAACATAACATGGTCAGGTTCTATATACAGCTCCCAACAGCTCACTTATAATACTGTCTTATATCATAATGTACAAAACTGCAAAAATTTTAGAAAAAAAAAACAATTTGATACATATGTTAAGTCTCAATAATTTCACTAGCCACAGCACCCTTCAGACCAAAACACAATAATGCTTATACATTACTTCTTCACTGCAGAAATAGGTGCAGAAATATATTAACTATTGGTTATAATACCTGGCAATATGACCCCTCTATTAACATCTTCTCTTATCTCAATTGTACTGTGATTCCTCTCTTTCCCGGACAGCAGGTCATAGCACTGCTCTTGATACAGCTCCATAAATGACACAGACACTTTAAATATAAATTTATCTTCATTGGCTTCTATGTAATCGAATATGTCTGCTACGGCTTGTGGGATAACGCCTGAAAAAATTAAATTAATTTTTAACTCAACAACAAACTTATTTAACCTTCCCAAATTGGCAGTGCCCCAGGGCACTAGATTTTTCAGATACACCAAAAAGTATGGCACCCTAATCCCTCACCAAATTCTGACCCTTATTTTTATTATAAGATGGTTTATTTTGCAGGTCTTATAGCTTGTTTCAATAGCTTTCTGATACATTCACTCAAATCATCATAAGTAATTTTAAATAATTGCTGCACGTAAAATGATACGCATTGACAGAACGCTGCGCGTGTTCCGAAATCGAGCCGATCTGAGCCATACCGCGCGATCGTTTTCCCGGAACGGAAAGGTTAACAAATACGTTAGTAAGTATTACTAGCTGATAACGGCGACTTTGTCGGCATACACACATAACTGACGGCTGTTCCTAATATTCAGTCTATCTCTTACTTGAGATAAAAATCGTAACTATCGTTGGCTTTTCTGTCCCAACAAACTTATCGACGGTAACTCACCTTATCTGTGCACGCTGTCTGTCAATGGGATGACGTTTAGCTTACCAGTGATAGATGCTTCTATGGAAATTTCAATTCACGCTTCCCAATATAAGGCGATAAGAATGACTTATCGGGTATATTGGAACAGCTTCAGATTATTGACAGCGAAATACTGACAGTAGAAGGTAATCATTTATCTCTATCTATAGATAGTATATTGGGAACGGCCATTAGTGCATACCAAAATCATTATTTCTTAAAACTTTAATAACTTTATATAAATAAAGATATCACGATAAATCTTTTGATAAGAGCCAAGTGTGTAAGGAATAACACTTAGAAGACTTAATTGAAATCTATCCAGTAATTTATCCATTATGAACAAAAAGGCACAAATGAAAACCTTTATCACTTGATTTATATACTTAGCTATATTATAAAAAAAACATGTTTGAAATGAAATGAAAATATATCTTTATTGCACACCGCAAAATAATTAAATTTAACAAAAATCAAGACACAAAAAGCAATAGGCGGCCTTATCGCTTAAGAGCTATTTCTAACAGGCAACCTGTAATGGAGTGGTTTTAGTTGAAAAGATAACCTAAGGTGGTGTTTTCAATATGCATATAATTTAAACATACAGTAAATAATTCCAAGAAAAGAACTAGTAATTAATTTGTCACAGTAATACATAATAATTACGGAGCATTGTTTTGAAAGATTGGAGAGTTTGAGCCTTTCTGATTTCAGTGGGAAGAGAATTCCATAGGTTAACAGCTTGCACGGTAAATGAATTGTTGAAGAAGGAATACTTTCTTCTTAAAAAAATGAACAGGTGTACATAGCAAGGGATTATGGACATACCGAAGATATAGTTGGTGAGAACTTAACGCTGAAACATTTTTAATAACAGAGTAGATGTTTTTTATCTTCTGTCCGAATTTTAAACAGAGGCATAAAAAGATGTCTCAGACCGCAGAGAGCCATTAAAACTTGTATACACAAGTTTTTCTTGGACATATATGTCTTTAAAGAGATTCTTTACCAACTCTCTTGCAACAGCGGTATATAGATACATACCTAATTTTGTACAATCCCCATTGGAGCCAGAATAATTGGTTCCCATTGTGAATGTCTTGCCTGAACCTGTTTGTCCATATGCTAGGATTGTCACATTGTAGCCTAAAAGAAAACATAAATAATCTTAGATACTTATTCATTCAATAACAAAATAAAAATATCGGAAATATTCGGCGCAGGTATGCTTTAACACGGTCTGTCATGCTCACAGAATGGCATTGATTGCGGCAGCTTTTTTTCTTGGTTTAGGCCTAAATAAAGTTTGACTTTGACTTTATTCAAATGAGCACACGAAAAACAACAATAGGTAGATATTGCACATGTACATATTATAAAGAAGTATGCTGATGTATAAAGCAAGGGCTACATAATATTAAAAACAGTGAAAAAAAAGTTGTGGGGCAATAGCGAAGCGAGATGAGTTATATTCATATTGCTTTTCTTTGCCATCATGATTTGAAAAGTCCGGGCTCTTAGCAGGAAGAATTTTTTACGTTAACCTGTTATCACCCTGTCACTCCCATTTAAATATAAATGTGTCTTACTCGCAAAGATGCAATCCTCACGGCTGCAGTCCTCACGGATTGTAAATCTTTTAAAGCGAGCAAGACATATTATATTTACACAGAAGTGATAGAGACAGGTACTAAACATATGAAATTTTTTCTGCTTGGAGGCTGGACTTTATGGGGGTAAGGCTTACAACTTTGTATACTGTTGATAGAGAGATCAAGAGAATCAATGTACAGAAAACTACATGTACTAATACTACAATATTTAAATTGAACTGCTTGATATTCTAAAAAGATAATGACAAACCTTGAAACAACTTCTCAATCAATCCTTTAACAGCTGTGTCGTAGAATTCCTGCTGGCTAATATGTTGAGGAAAAACGAAGTTATATGTGAATGCCAGATCTCTTATTTGAACTTGGGGTCCTCCATTCACCACTTCAATACATTCTTCACAGCCTCTGTCTATCTCATGTTGCATCAATGGTCTTATGCGCAATGCTACTTGTACAGTATCATAAGTTCCTTTACTGGATTCTTTAGATGTCATTTTTTCAAGTTTATTGTATTTAAGCTATAAGGAAGTGTTCTTCAGATTGTGAGCACAAAAATTATATTATTACATCCTATTTGTCATGACAAATGCACAAGTTAGCACTTGTCAAGTTGCTTTTTGATATGTAATATTATTTTTTTGTTTGAGTCTCAATGTTATATCGCCCTGAAAAAAGATTTCATATGAGAATACATTTTTGCGGTCACACTAAAATTTTACTTAGGTTGAGTATTGAAGCAGTTCGAAAACGTGTCATATTTTTATGCCAGCATTAGATATGAAAATGTTAGGGAGCCATTATTTAAAAATATTATGTCATTTAAATAGAAATATTCCACTAAATAAGTAGAATTATATCTTTCAAAGAGTTAATATGGAATTTATCGTCTCAAAACAGCAACTTGCAATTTTGCTTAGCTACAAAGTAAAACACAACAGAATATGGATAATAATTTAAAGAATCACCTTAATTTGCTGATTATATACGAAAAAACCTCGAAGTGACGAATCCAACTCACAAAAACTTTGTTCCAGTACTATCAAATTTTAAAATTCGAATTTCAAAATTTAAACGACGGATTCTGCTTGGAATGCCAAATGACAGTGACCTGTGAGCTGTGACAGCCACAGGGCACAGAGCACTATTACAGTGCGTTCAGCCGTAAGCGTTCACAGATAATTGATTTTTACCTTTACAACACACGTATAAAAGGGAAGTTCCCACGTCTGTGTTCTATGACTCCCATGAACGAGTGAAATTGTATGGTATTGCTAATAATTTTTTTCTTACAAGTTAATAATATATTTGAACGTAATGTTTGTAATAAAATATTTTTTTAACGTTTTATAAATTTATCTTTATGGAATCAGTTCAATTGTACTAAAATGTAATTACCAAATTTTAATTTATGTTATGGTTAATTTACAGAAACTATAAATACATCAGCGAAATATATAAAAATATTAAATATAACTAAAATAAACAACAATTTAAATATTGTAAATTGATAAATTTATTATGAATAAGCATGACCCATGTACGGATTGCCGATGATGAGTAATTACAATCAGATGAATCATTGTAACTGATTCAGATTCTGTATGTTAGGACTCAGCATTTAACTCTATTATAAATCTGTTCATTTCAGTGTCCATCCATTCATCTCTTTCACAAAACTTGCTTTCAAAAGCGACATTTGCGTTCGAGTTGTTTTTGCCGGTCTTCTGCAGTGATAGATTGAAAAGCTCCTTCAGTTAAGGTAACAATTTTTTTTTCATCCAGTTTTGCATTTCTGCTTTGGTAGAGCTGAATATCGGTGCTTTGTTTAACTTTACCGTGTGATAAGGGGCATTATCCATAACTACTAAGCTGTTAATGGGCAAGTTAGGAATTAGTTTTCCTGTAGCCATTTCAAGAAATTTGTTTTCTTCACTTCATCATGGCAATCATCCGTTTTTGACTGGGATTTATATAATAATACTTAAAGCATATGGTATAAGTCCCATTTCTCCACCCGCATCAACAATTATCCTGAGCAATAAAATCGTTTCCTATGACACTTTCTTCATTTTCTATTTACCAGCATTTATTAACTGTATAGCAACTTTGTTTCAAAATACCTCCGTACCTGTATCTCCAGGCTAGAATGTCAGGCCTTTCATTTAATATTTGTTGGCCATTTATTATTAACTCTGCTTTCCAGGTTTCCCCAAAGTCGTTACCTCCTTCCTGATGCTATATAATTCATGTTTTTTATTTCGAACTGCACACAGATCAAAATCATCTAGATTAAATTTCTTTTCTTGAATTCATTCTGAACGTACACATTTTTTGAGATGTAGAAGCAGCAACTTCGCCTTCAGATATTCCTGAAACAAGAAAATAGTTTTATTTTTAACCGACTTCGAAACGGAGGAGGTTCTCCATTCGATTGGTATTTTTTTATGTATGTATACCAATTACGCTGAGATTTAGGATTTTCGTGATTCTTCTTTAGATCGATGCAGAATGTTTGCCATTTGGTACTATAAAAAATTGACATAGTTAGTTACAGTAGTTTTCATTTTGTGAACATTTTTTATGAATATTTTTGTTTATTTGGATGATGTTATTATAGTTTGTGTACATAGTTAGTGCTTTTTTAGGAGTTTTCATTTAGTTTGTAAATATAGGAATAGACAGCTATTGCAGCTGTAGATAGCGATGCAAATGCTAATGCTAAATCAAAGATAACAAAATATATAATATATATTTTATTTTCTGCCATTTGTTAATATTAATGTCGTTATTAGATAGGTACTGTAAGGTTAATTATAGTTTAATAACTACTCGTTTTCGCATACGAAAACCGAAACTGTACAACACGTATTGATTTATACCGTGCTTTTGAATAACGTTTTTAAATGTTCGTCTCTTTCGGGACGTCACTAGTCGGCACTCTTATTTTTATTATTTAAACTATGTATGGAGACTTGAAATAAAATAATTTTGATTATTATTTTATAACACAATGTTATCATGCCCCATGTTTTATTATCAGTCATAGGAAAAAATATAATAATACCGTTTTAATTTCTTTAATCCATTAAAAATACCGTTGTAAATAAATACTTGCCGTCTATTATTTTAATAAAATTGAAAAACATGAATAAACATGATTTAAAACATTGTGTAAAATCAGTAATCACATTTATTTTATGGCAACATTCTCATTGTCACTATTTTTAAACATAAGTTTATTTTGATGACGACTAATTTACTGAAAATAGGTGACTATGAATCAAAAATCGATACTTTAAATAAAATTTATTTGAGACGAGCTTGAATTACAAATTACAATGGGGCCCCCATATTGAAGGATTGGCGAACAGACTTAGTTCTGCAGCATACGCGGTTAAAAATATTAGACACTTAACTGACATAGATACGGCGCGACTAGTATAATTTAGTTATTTCCATAGTATGTGTGTCAGAGCTCTATGCCTGAAGTACAGTTCAGACAGAAAACTGTTAGGTGAGCTCTGTTTGGTGAGGACAGCAGGAAGGCGAGCGGGCCGGATGGCATTTCTCCAATCGTGCTTAGAACGTGTGCCCCTGAGTTGACGCCGGTGCTAACGCGTTCATTCTGGCACTCAAAAGGCGTAGTCCTTGACTCATGGAAGTCAGCCCTTGTCCATCCGATCCAAAAAAAGGAGACAGTTCGGATCCAGCAAACTACAGACCTATTGCTGTTACCTCCCTACTCAACAGACAGCATAATCAACCGCCAGCTCTTGGTATACCTAGAGGGTCATCAGTTGATGAACGACCGACAGTACGGCTTTCGCCATGGTCGGTTGGCAGGTGATCTTCTGGTATACCTAACACATAGATGGGCGGCGGCTATTGAAAGCAAGGGGTAAGGCCTGGCAGTTAGCCTGGATAAAGCGAAGGCCTTTGATCGTGTATGGCACAAGGCGTTCCTCTCAAAACTTCCATCATTTGGGCTTCCCGAGAGCTTGTGCAAGTGGACCTCCAGCTTCCTCACTGGGCGTAGCATACAGGTCGTTGTCGACGGATATTGCTCGAACCAGAAGCCCGTGAATGCTGGAGTGCCCCAAGGTTGTGTGCTATCTCCGACGCTGTTTCTTCTGCATATCAATGATATGTTGGACACCTCCAACATACATTGCTATGCAGATGATAGCACTGGTGATGCCGTATACACAGGCCATGCAGGTCTCTCTCGGGAAATCGTCGACCAGTGCCGGGAGAAACTTGTGTCTTCTATCGAGTCCCCTCTCGAGAAGATCGCGGAATGGGGTAAATTGAACCTTGTCCAATTTAACCCCCAGAAGACTCAAGTTTGTGCGTTTACCACTAAAAAACCACCATTTGTCGTACCACCGCTCTTCGAGAACACTTCTCTTAAAGCCTCGCCTAGTATCGGAATACTGGGTCTCGAAATCTCGAGCGATTGCCAATTCCGTGGCCATCTGGAGGGCAAAGCCTAATTGGCTTCGAAGAAGCTGGGCGTCATCAATAGAGCACGGCAATACTTTAAGCCGGCCCACATTCTAGCGCTCTACAAAGCGCAGGTCCGGCCACACATGGAGTATTGCTGTCATCTCTGGTCTGGCGCACCCCACTATCTGCTCGATCCATTTGACCACGTGCAACGTAGAGCAGCTCGAATTGTCGGGGACTCAGTGCTCTGTGAACGGCTGGATCACTTGGCGTTGCGTAGAGACGTCGCTTCATTGTGTGTCTTCTATCGCATTTGTCACGGGGAGTGTTCCGAAGAGCTGTGAATGAGCTTCCTTATGCGGTGTTTCTGGGACGATACGACATGGGTACCTTCTAAAAAAGCGCGTACACCTTCCTTACAGGCCGGCAACGCTCTTGTGATTCCTCTGGTGTTGCAAGAGAGTGTGGGCGGCGGTGATCACTTAACACCAGGTGACCCGTACGCTCGTTTGTCCTCCTATTCCATAAAAAAAAATAGTATTATGTCCTGTGGTATATTGCTATGGGGCAACGCTGCCGATAGTAATACAATATTTGTGCTCCAGAAGAGGGCTATTAAATAGTCCTAAAGAATCATTGAGAGCAATATTTAAAGAAATAACATCTTGACTGTTGCCTCTCAATATATTCTTGATAATGTAATGTATGTTCATAGGCACACAAGTGAATTTGGTAGAAACTGTCATAACCATAATGTTAACACCAGGAATAGACATAAACTTATAATGCCTACTATTCGGCTCAGTCGAGTTAGTAAGTCTTTTTTGGGGCGATTTATGCTTTAACAACAAGATCCCAAAAATGTTCAAAACAAAAGTATTACGTTATTCAAAAAGATTGTTAAGAGACGTTTGTGTGGTAAAGGTTACTGTAAAATAAATGACTTTCTTAATGATACCACAGATTGGGAATGGAGTGACCGCTCTCAGGCTATTAAATAATAAGTTTAATTATTACTTTGTAAACAAATTTTTTCGATGAAAAAAAAAAGCCCACTGAGTTTGTTGCGCCCATTCTTCTCAGGTCTGAGTCATTCGTTTTGGAATGGGTGGTAGTTTTTGACTTTCAATAAGTGATGTCACATCCTAGTTTGAATAAAAATAATTGGATTTGAATTTGAATGCACATTGTAGGTACTGTGGTACGTCTGAGGGCCTACTCCTATAATCGATATTCGATCAATCGTGGCATTAGTCGTGTCGAATTCTACTCTTAGTTACATCGTAATTAATGTCGTAACGATGATTGAACGAACGAAACATTATTCGACATTATCGGTCGTAACCCTACTCGTAGTTGAAAATGTCAGAGACGAATATTCGAATTTCCCAAATAATCAAACGTCACTTTTACGATAATCTCAACGACACCTTCTAGGCTGTCGATGCTATCATCGTTTCAAGTTGTATAGATATATTTTCCATACAATATACATACTAAATAAATATTATTGAAATAATTATAGCACAGATAATGTTTAGGTTTGAACATATTTCATTCACACTAACATCGTAAAAAAATCAAAATATTAGTCTATGGTAACGATAAACGATAAGGAATTCGAACATTTGTTAGAGTAGGATAGTTGCGATATATTCGGAGTATTATCGTATCGTTCCGAATGTATCGTTGTCGATTTTGGGAATTCTCGGGAATTTATATTCTCTAAGACTTTGGCAGCTAGACGCACCTCTCAGAACCATGGTGTTAGCTTTTATAACTTGAAAGGAATCCATATCTCACACCAAATAATATGTTTGAAATCAATAATATCACAAAAATACCTACTGATCGCAAGCTATGGACACAAGCTCACCAAAATGGATTGTTCTTTGCTTTTATCACAAATCGGTTTGCATGTGCCTGCTTTCAATTGTCGGCTTAGTACTTTTTCCACAATGCACATTAAATTCCACCACAGTAATTATGGCTTAAACTCTCCTCTACAGCTAATGTTACAATTATATACTAGTATTTTTAATATACATGAAAACATTCATATCTTCTTTAAAAAAAATCTTAATTTTAAAAAACAAATTTATATTGCTCACCAAAATTTATAGATTTTAGATTTTAAAATATCACATGTATTTCGTATAGTAATGTTGTGCCTACCTATAATTTAAGTACATTTAAAATATTTTATGACACTTGTTTAATTCTCAGTGCATAAGTTAATAAATTGTATTAAGTTGGTAAGCCTTTTTGAATAAATAAATCAAACTAGTTTTTCAGTATCTTATTCAACATACATAATACCATTCTCATCATTAACATAAATAAGCTATTGTCAAGTTTTGACCCTTTTTTGACAACGATTACTTTAAATTGACAGATAATGGCCAAACTGTTAGATACCTAGCTAAGTAATGCTTCTATGCGAATGAAGTTATTACGAATAAGACAGCCAGTATTTAAATATACCTTAGAGCAAAAGAATTTTAACATTCCAATGTATACTTTGCTATTAATATTGTTCAGGTGTTTAACTCGTGGAGTTGGCGAATATTTTTGTTTTAAAGCAATAGGTGGGCAAATGAGCGTGCGGCTCACCTGGTGTTAAGTGATCACCGCCACCCACATTCTAATGTAACACCAGAGGAATCACACGAGCGTTGCCGGCCTTTAAGGAAGGTGTAGTTACACACTTTTTTTAAGGTACCCATGTCGTATAGTCCCGGAAACACGGCGCAAGGAAGCTCATTCCACAGCTTTGTAGTACGTGGAAGAAAGCTCCTTGAGAACCACACTGTGGAGGATCGCCAAACATCCAGATGGTGGGGATGATATCCTAATTTGTAGCGTGTCGTTGTCGAAGGTGGAATTCGACGGCAGGATCGGGCGAAACAGCTCTTCGGAACACTTCCCGTGATAAATGCGGTAGATACTGTACAGTGTTACTCTAGCTTTGGCAATCATAGAAAATAAGTCCTCTTCAGTTCCTTCAGTGTCTGTCTGCTGTCATAACACTCCCGAGACCTTTAAAATTTGGCTTAAATGTTGATTAATAAAGCGCTAATCTTATAAGTTATTTACAGTGTAGATCAGTGTTTCCCATACATTGTTCTGCCATGGCCCGGTAATTTTCATACTGCCTCTTGTGACCCACCTTATACTATTAAACCCAAGGTCGTTTAATTAGGCAAAATACACATTTTTAAAACTAAAAAAGGTTTTATTAGGGCATCCCAGGGGATACTCCATAGGGAGTGCCGCTTGCGCCTCTCTCTCCCCAAGAAAAGGTGGACTTCGACGAAGGCTTAGATGGCACTTGCCCAAATATGGTGTTTAGTGGGTAGGCACTTTGGTTTTACCTGAGTCCCACATAACCAACATTTTGTGTATTCTTTACGACAAGATAACCAAAAACTGCTTGCTGCTGCCACTGCTTCCGAATATTTACGATGTGTCGATCGATATTAGGTACCTTCTCGTAATATTTTTAGAACAAGGCGGAAATGTTGAAGCACAACGGCACCTTTTTCTGCCGTGATGCAGTAATGTGTAAGCATTACTGTTTCCCTCTTCGGATGCCGTAGCTGGTGAAATTACTGGGCAAATGAGACTTAACATCTTATGTCATAAGGCGACGAGCGCAATTGTAGTGCCGTTCAGAATTTAATGTAGATTACTTTGATTTTTTTCTACTCTGACAGTTAAGGAGCCCTAGATATCTTCTTAAGTTGAGTTGAACCTTGTAATGTGAATCACAGACCAACGCGAGTCTCAGTTGGGTTATGTATTCAGATAAGTGTAGAGTAAATCTACAATCTCACATAATATGTAACTGCTTATGTTTGTTGACCAAGTTTGTAAACTTCACATGGAATGTCGTTCACCGTTAGACCGGACTATTGTTCTCTAAATACCACAAAAATGTCACTATTTTGCTGTAGTATATTCTAACAAACATTGCAATATTTGATACTTACAGGCAATTAAAAAACCGGTTAAGTGCAAGTTGGTACAATGCTTTGACAAAGGGTTTCGTTATAATAATAATAAGTTTTTATTAAAGGCAAAATTACCCAGTATACATATTATGAAACAAATAAGATGATATTCTATTACATTAAATAAAGATAAAAGGTAAAATATACACAAAAACTTATAATCTATCTGGAAAGGTTAATAAAGCTCTTCCCAGGCGTCTTGGTCATGGCACCGTCATTTATTTACTATTTTTGTTTTTATGCACAGATAGCCAATAAGAAAAAATATTGCTAGGCATCCCGTCACAAACCGTTTGGAGTATGCGGTTCTGAGATTTGCGGAGTCTATCCCAGAAGGAAGCAACTCTTATTCTCATCAAAGCATAGAAATCAGGCACCCTCTAATCAGCAAACATACCCGAGGCACTGCAGTACCTAGGCAATCCCATCAATATGTAATGAAAAAATATTAAAAGTATTCGCCTCGATTATACAAGATCTGTTATTATGCTAATAATACTTATCTGTACATCTGTACATATAAATAAAATTGGAATGTCTGTTTGTAATATGTAAATAACCTTTTATTACAACATTATTGGTGTATGTAAAAAAACTTTTTTTTTTTTACAATTTTTGTCTGTCTGTTTGTTTCGGCTAATCTCTGAAATGGCGGAACTGATTTTGACGGGATTTTTATAAGCAGGTAGCTGATGTAATAAGGAGTAACTTAAGCTACGTTTATTTTAGAAAAATTCTTTTATTTGACAAAAAAAAATTAATGTTGCAATGTCCAAGAAACGGTCTAACTCTAAAAATAATTTATATGGCAAAACAACGTTTGCCGGGTCAGCTAGTTAGGTGATAAAACTACCGTTTGGTATTGAAAAATACAAACAGTTTTTACAAGGAAAAATATATTTATTTAGTCGCATTATTTACCCTCTGACAAATGTACCTGCTAGTTGAACTATCAAAAATGTCTGGCTAAAGAGAAAACATCATCCAATTATAACCGGAGTAGTAAACTTTTTAAGCTTTTTTATTATAACGTATATATGTAGAATTATAGTTTCATAAACATTAAGGGTTGGGACAAGCGGTTGTCACGATGTTAACGATGTGATTTTTAATAATATTCTGAAGGTAATACGATCTGGTCAAGATCGCCGGAATACGGAATGAGGAGAGCGCAGGACCGAACGTCGTGGAAATATTTGGGCAGGCCTTTGTCCAGCTGTGGACGTCTTCCGGCTGATGATATATACCAGAACACCAGACTTTATTATTTGATGAATTTAGATCGGTATTATACACAACTTTAGTTCCGTTTACCAGCCATAGCCATAGACTGTAGTCCACACTTCATAATGGTCCATCGTTCTTACCTGTGTTGGGAGTATTCGCTGACAAACTTTCAGCTTTTATAAAATAACAAAGTTCTGGGGTTCACGGGCTCTTGATCTATAGGTCCGTTAGACTTAAAAGAGTAAGAGAGGCGCTCTCGAGGCGTAATATGTCTTGCAATATCATGGAGAAACAATCATGGTGAAGATCTGTTTTTGACGAGACAGGGCTATCTGACTCAGTGCGATTTTTGTCATAATTGTGCAAAGTTCAGTAAAGAAGACATTTAATGTTATTGCTGGATCGGAGAAAGGTGTCATGAATAATATTATGAACTCACCATCAGTTTTCTATGGGTAAGCTTCGCTTTAGGGCATTGTGCGTTTGACCTGGAGTCAGCTATTTTGTGGTGAGCTATACTAATATATATAAATCCATTGTTTGTTTCCAGTGAACTCCGAAACTGTTGCATGGATTTTAGTGGGGATTTCTTCATGGAGTACAGTTTAGTCCAACTTGAGAGATAGAATAGTTTTTATTTCGATTTGGGACCCATAATTATTTTTATTTCCAACTAGCTGACTCGACAGACGTTGTTCTGTATATAATAAATAATAAATGTTTTAAATGAATTTGTCAATAATATATCATAACATCAAAAATTACTTCGTAAAATATGCACCCTGCTGTCGTAATGAAATTGTTTCACAGCAGAACTGTCAAACCGTGCGTCAATAAATTCTCTCATAGAAATTATCTATGGACACATCAAAGGAAAAACAAATTTGTTGTTTTTTTTATTTAATTTAGCAGCATTTTCCTATTTATTCACGTTTTCAACCTTCCCTGGACTTCCACAAATAATTCAAGACCAATATTAGCCAAATCGGTCCAGCCGTTCTCGAGTTTTAGCGAGACTAACGAACAGCAATTCATTTTTATATATATAGATATTTGTTTTGTATGGATATATTTTCTATGATAGAATTTATTGACGTATTGTTTGACAGTTCTGTGAAATAATTTCATTAAATAACAACAGGGACCATATTTTACGAAATATTTCTTGATGTTACGAAATATTATTGACAAATTCATAAAAAACAGTGTTTTATTTATTATGTACACTCTACAGAACAATGTGGGGTTAGTTGTATTCGATTTCAAAATAAGTAAGTATACATAATACCAATAAAAGTTACCGACATAGTCCAAATGATTGCGAAACTGAAGTGGCAGTGGGCAGGGCACATAGTTCGACGGACAGATGGCCGTTGGGGCAGTAAATCCTCGAATTGCGACCACGTACCAGAAGACGCAGTGCTGGTAGGCCCCCCACAAAATGGACCAACGATCTGGTCAAGGGCTTTGTCCAGCAGTGGACGTCTTCCGACTGATGATAATACATAATAGGGACTTTATGATAAAGACTGACAATATAAAGAAACTGAATCGAAGACTGATCGAATCGAGATAAAGAGGATCTATTTTATGTATTTTAACACTATTTTTTATTCGTTGTAATATATTTCGTAACAATAAATACCCATTACGCGACGGTGATTGAATCGTCGGTTCATTTCTTTACGTATATGTGTTTAGTCAACACCTTGACCGATTTGAGCACATCCTGACCACGGCTCGCGTCATCGAACGTTTTATGATCTAAAAGAAAGCCTTCGCCTGTCCCTTACTATTGGCTTTTAATGTCAAGTAACTGAATGGTATATTCTTAATATTGAATCTGAATATTTAGAGACAGGCGTGCCACAGGGTTCGATTCTTGGCCCGTTTCTCTTTTTACTCTATATTAACGATATTCCATTTATGGTAGAGAAACTCGTGGATATACTTTTATTTGCTGATTACACGTCACTTTTATTCAACATAAAACAGAAAAATAATACGGTGAATAGCAAAATGTAATGATACTATGTAAAAAGTATTAAATTAGTTCATAGCTAATAACCTATTGTTAAATAGTAAAAAAACCTATTGTATTCGATTTCAAATACCAAATGTGAAACAAGCAAAGGTTAAGGTAATGCTAGATTCTACAACTCTTTAATTTGTTGATTAGACTGTTTTTTTTGCATTACCATAGATAGTAATATTACAGTAGGTTCCAAACAATAGTAACTTAGCAAATTTTTCTGTTCAAAAGATTAGACAGTTGAGTGATACAGCGCGTTTGGTCTATTTTTTTTTACTTCCATTATGTCATACGGTTTGTTATTGTGGGGAAATGCAGTGGATGTTCATAGTATTTTTGTCATACAAAGGAGGGCTTTTAGAGCAATTTATAATACGCGACCAATAGACTCGTTTTGGGGAAACATCCAATTTGATAAACCCTTCCCTCACAATTTATATAATATATATGAATATAACGTGGGTTAGAAAAAATATTGTAGAATTCAAGAAAAACCGTGATTTGAATTTATTCAATTCAAGGAGACGGAATAAAATGCGTAAGGTTTAATAAATTAGCTGGAATTGAGGGCTCTCTCATAAGTCATGGTATTCAATTTTACAATAGAATACCAGACAGTATACGAGGACTCACAAATTCATGAAATATATTAAGCTTGCTTGAAGAAAGCTTAGAAAGATACATGGTTTTTCTCTGGCTCTGCGGCATCAATCAGTATCCTCGATATAATCTGCTATATTATAGGTAATCCTTCTTTGTCAAAGAAGCTTCAATATATTTGTTGACATTGTGCCCAGTGAGTCCTAGTGAACTCAGCAATATCGTCTCCATCCCTCAAATATGTGCGAAAGGGAACGATGCGTCAACCCGTGAATGGGTGCTGCTTGTGGTGCCAGATTGACCTGTTATCTGTACTTATAATAAATAATTAATAAATCATTGTATTTCTTGAGTGCAATTACTTATAACGAAAGTAATAACGACCATAGTGTTCACGAAGCATCCTTGCACAAAGAATAATTAATTCAAGCTCTAAAGGTTGATGCTTTAAATATACGATATTTTGTATTTATACAATTTCTACTCTATAAATTTTTATGCAATATTTCAAATTTAAAACACTTTTAACTATGAACACGACTCATATATTGGGTGCAGCACCTTACAAACAAATTATACTGTTATTTATATTGCAGCCATTGTAAAATACTCTATTTGATTGAAAAGAGTTTAGTTTCTTGTATGTTCTTCGCACGTGCTATACTTTTTCCAAACATATAGTAGATTCAGCTATTTAATAGAAATATTTATAGTGACGATTCAAAAGCCCTTGTTATAAGTCGAATTGAATGAAGATTATTTCACTTTGAGTAATCAGCCAATTTATATATTTTATAGGGCTATATGTAACTAATCGACCAGTCACCGCAAACATCACTCATTATGAAATTACTCTATATCTTTATATATATATTTCTTGTGTGCGTGTGTATGTCACTGAACTCCTCCTTTACGGCTGGACAGATTCTAATGAAACTGTCTGTGTGTATTCAGGTGGATTCGAGAATGGTTTAGATTCACAATTGAACTACCTCTTAAACGGTTGGACCGATTTTGATGATTTTTTTCTGTGTTGCAGTGAATTTGAGATTGGTGTGTGTCTTGAGGTGGATTTGAGAATGGTTTTGATTCACAATTGAACTACCTCCTAAACGGCTGGACCGATTCTGATGATTTGTTTGTGTGTTCCAGTGAATTTGAGATTGGTTTAGATTCTCAATTCCGTCAATATAATATAATTATCCTGCTCATGTGTATTTTAGTGGACTCCTCCCAACGGATGGACCGATTTTTCAAATTTAAGACGTGTGTCCGATAGTTCCGACAGGACAACGTCTGTTGGGTCCACTAGTGTATATTATATTATTATAAAGACGCCTAGACGTACATAAAAAGGTTTATATCTAGTATCTGTAGTATATTTATTTATTTACTTTATTGAAGAAAAAAAAAAAGAAACAGACGATTTAATAAACATTCAAATTATTACAGAAAAGATAAATAAGATTTAGTATATTACTAAGATAAATTACAATTGTTCCCTTGGAAGGTCTCACTCAAAAAATAGGTATTGAAGATAAAACCGACATCTGCTTAGGTGTAAGCGTGCACGTACAATTTACAATAAAAGTTAATTGGAGTAAAAGTAAGTTAAAACTTGAATATACGAAGCAAAAATAAGATTTAAGTTTGATTAGAACTGAATTTTATTTTTAAAATTAGTTTTATAGGTAAAATATGTAAGGGTTTATTTAGATTCGAGACAAGTTCGAGAACCACAGGTAGCTTGTGAGTTTCGCCAGCCAAGGAAAGGCCTCGCTTTCGATGTTGGGGAGAAATCTGGTCAACACTCGACAAGCGTCGCGTCGGGGCAATCGGCTCGGCACTCGACAGTTTATCGCCGTTCGTCGACCAATGCGTGCGCGACGCCTATTAAAAAATTCTCGGCCAAATAAAACCGCGTATTGTGAAGTGTAACTGTGTGTGAATTGGAACTTTTAGATTAGAAAGTGTGCATAGGATTTTTCTCGTCGAGCACCGGTATGTACAAATGAATAGCGGTAAAGGGGATGGCTACTCTATAGGCGTACGGGTAACGTCGGAATAGGCTTTCGTGGAGCTTTTCAAACATAAACACGTTTAAGTTATTTCAAAGTTCAAACATCTTCGTTTGTGCTCGGCAATTATAAATATTCATTCAAATTGACATTACAACAAAAACAGTTTTAAAATTTATTACTACAGTTTGTAACATAAAAAATCTGGCTCCATTTAGTATTTTATTTAACACAAGAACCACAATTAATTATATTATGAGCACTGAATTTATATTTTATACATGAAACAATTATGTATATTAAGTTTAAATTATATTTTTTTACTACAAGCAAATAAGCAAAACAAAAAGTCAAAATAAACCATTCATAGCTTTTATACATCAGTATAAAATCGTGCTAAATCAAATCAAATGTTAAAAGTATTTAGAAAAGGTTAATTTTAATCCGGTTATTCTACCAATAGTTGCACAGATCACATGTGTACATCTGACCGCAAAATAAAAAATGATAGAGCAAGAACTCTACCATCATGTCGATACCTAAGAAAGACTTCAACGATAGCGCGGCGTGACGATAAATAAAATTTATATTAGAGAGATTGTAACTATGCTGTTAAGTATAGCTCTATATTTGCGCTTATTAGTTGAAGCTAGAGTAGAGAAAGTTGTAGGTCGATGGTGATCAGTAAACACCAGGTGAACCGCTCACGGGCTTGTATTCTTTTAAATAAAATAAGATATGTCTTGCGTCAGATACGTCGTGTTATCAATTGCTACACATAGCAATTGATAACACGACGTCTTGGTGACGTCACAGAGCTATTTTTTTATGACAATAAGGGACGCGACGAGCAGTACGTTCAGCTGATGGTAATTGATACGCCCTGTCCATTACAATGTAGTGCCGCTTAGTATTATAGAAAGGCCACAAATTCTGAGCGGCACTACAACTGCGCTCGTCACCTTGAGACTTAAATGTCAAGTCTCATTTGCCCAGTAAGTAATCATCACTAGCTACGGCGCCCTTCAGACCGAAACACAGTAATGCTTACATTCTACTGCTTTACGGCAGAAATAGGCCCGTTGTGGTACCCATAATCTAGCCGGCATACGGAGCCTCCCAATGGTACATATAGTTACAACAAAGGACCTATATTACGTTATAATAATTAGGTAAAACAGTTGAAACATAATGATTAACGTAACATATTTGCGTAGGATAGTTTTGGTTACTGGTCATCACCTCCTTACATGCATGTCTGATAAGTTATTATAAACACTGATTAATACTTAGGAAGATAAGCCATAAGATAATTAAAATATAAAATAAACTTACTTCTAATTCAATGTTTAAGAAAAACTAGTTTAAACAAAAAAGTGAGCAAAACGGTAAAGAAAATCACGGGACGCCTGGCAGATGTGAAACATCGACATTATTTTGTAAAAGTAATATGCAGAAAAGAATATATTGTGATAGGAACTAAATATGTCATAATGATAAAATATAATATTACGATTTTTTTCCAGATAACGATGACTATTTATTGAATAAACATTTATTTTCATTAAATACAAAAATTTACGAATTTATTTCAAATCGTGACTACTTAATTCGTTTAATCAGTGACTTCGGTAATAGTTATATTCGATGTTGCCTCTGAGGACGGTATTACTGTGGCAAGGCGACGCGTCGCCACGGCATGCGTCGCCACGCCAGAAATCGGTTTTACGTGCGGCTATAGATGTTTCACATCAAAATATTATATTGTCTACCAAAGATTGAAGATTATGTTAAGTCATATTAGATATTTTATACGTCTAGATAGTCTCTTGCTGTTACAACCGATAAAAACAGGCCATGTTTAACACTTAAGTGTGCGTGACAAGCTACGTCTTACACTCAAGATTTGTATGACACTTTGTGTTAGTGTGCGTGAATTGCTCAAAATAGAGGTTAGTTCTACTCTCGGTCTTTTATCGACTTTTTTACAGCTGTCATACGGCTGTTTCCAATATTCAGTCTATCGCTTACTTAAGATAAAAATTGTAACTATCGTTGACTTTTCTGTCCCAATAAAATTATCGACGGTAACTCACCTTATCCGTATACGCTGTCTGTCAATGGGACGACGTATAGCTTATCAGCGATAGAAGTTTGTATGGAAATTTAAATTCACGCTTTCCAATATAAGGCGATAAGAATGACTTATCGGGTACATTGCGACAGCTTCAGATTATTGACTGACAGTAGAAGGTAGTAATTTATCTCTATCTGTAGATAGTATATTGGGAACGGCCGTTAGTCTATCTAGACGTATAAATGATCTTAGATATATGAGAACAAGTGCTTACCTGGCAAACGTTGTTTTGCCATATATAAATTAGGTACACCCGCGCCTGCTTAAAATGTCATTGACTGAATTATTTGTATTGGGAATTTAAAGGTCAAAGTCAAAAAATTATCATCTGGTATAAGTATTCTTCGGAAAGGTTCAGTAGTTTTCGCAGTATAACGTAAGGAAATAACGAGTCTCCATTTATTAGTAAGTATAGATTACTAAATTAAGGACTTGGTAAAGCCGACAAAACTTTGCTGAGGCTCAATTTAATAATACAAGGAATCAATGTTCACAGAAGTAAATCGGAAAAATGGCAGAAGCAGATTTAATGTAAATCCAAAAATGAGAAACATCCATCTCCAAATTCCAGTTAAATACTCGTAGTCCCATCGCGATACTTTTGGTTGGTAGTTTTAGCGCTATTGTGCCTCAAAACTCGTTATAAAATTCAGCTGAAGAATGTTTAATAATATAATAACTTTATTTCCCAAATATTACAATAAAATATAATAGTATTACAAGTCAAAAATATATTTCAAAATTATATTATTAATTATTTACATACAAAACAGGCAGCAAAGACAGTTAAACTAGTATGAACTGTGTTTCAGCTGTCGGTGACTTCTCGGTACCAGACATAATTACCTACATAGTCAAATCAAATTATCAAAATAAATAAATAAATATTAAATCTTGATAATATATCTTGATACCTTAATTTGCCTTAAATTGGCCTGTAACTAGTAGATCTGTTATACATATACAGGATGTCCCAAAGTTATGGGACATGAAGGGAAAGTACCTTAAATATCGTAGATAGGGTATTTTACTGAAAGAAGACTTTATGTTATTTTTAAAATTTAGTAATTCTGCATTCAAAGATTTTCTAAAAATTACTTGCCTCGTCTGGGACTCGAACCGACTGTAATGTGAAAAAAAACACCCCTACTTTTATGATGCCAATCGAAAGAATGGCTAAAAACTAGCAAGTGAAATTACTGGGCAAATGCGACTTAACATCTTGTCTCAAAGTGACAAGCGCAGTTGTAGTGCCGCTCAGAATTTTTGGTTTTTTCAAGAATCCTGAGCGGCACTGCATTGTGCAGGGCGTATCAATAACCATCAACTGAACGTCCTGCTCGTCTCATCCCTTATTATCATTAAAAATAAAAAACAAATCGTATGGGTCCAATCGATTCGAGTCCACTAAGTGTACGCGATAAGTTAACTGAGAATAATAGATCTATATTATACAAGTAAAAGTTTTTGTAAACTGTCATAACTATATTGGTTAGACAGTAAATTATAAGTTAGATCCTAATTTGTAGGTAACTTATAAGTTAACTACTATTTTGTAGCCACGGTGCTAGTAATAAATAATTGTTCTACTTTTTGTTGCCTTTTGAGGTAGGTTTCTTAGCAGCTTAATCCAAGTATGGTTTCCTCGAAATTGGCTTAAGCGTTAGAAGTTGAAGCCTACTTATAAGTAATTATAACCTACTTAAGTTCATATGAAACCGTAAATTGGTTTTATTTGGATAAATACAGCAATAAGTACATTGCTTGATTTGTAATTGATTTTGCTTGTATTATTTATTTTTAGTAAGTCGTACTTTTATCGCCTTAACCTTGATAATAGCTAGGTTTATTGGCACCTTATATTGTGTATGGTTTCTTGAAAACTGGCTTTAGCCTAGTTATACGTTGTTAAGATAATATTGCCGTATGCCGAATTTAATTATAAGTATAAAAGAAATATGGAATAGAAAGTTTAAAGTTTGCACTAATGAATGACTTTTTTGAATCTTTTAATTGAATTTTCGTACTTAATATCTGATTTTTTCTATAATTATCCGACGCTTTGAAGGGGTTAATAATCGCGTTGAAAGATTACGTTACATACAGACAGTCAAACATACCAAGCCAATAAAAGAGGAATAAACTGCTTAAATTATTGTACTGTCGTCTTGATTGGTGTGCAAAGTTAAAATTCAATCTGTAATTTTAAAATGATTGAAAATCATGTCCAGATAAACATTACGTTATAGATATAAGTGATACTAATATCACGGACGAGTAAAAAAAGAAGGACTCTGCGCTATAGTATTAGTAAGAAGCACCGTTATGCTAGTGTGTGTGCGATTACGGGGGATACTAGTTACACAATTTTTTCTCCCTTAAATAATCATATATGGCCACAAATACGTATATAGTATCCTTTTTACACTTTTTCACAACGCACAACGGCATTTTTAAAATATTTTATTGAGACGCAAACTGATTTGTAACAGACGATGACAATTCTCACAATGGCCGCCTATCGGCCTCTAGTAGTGTAAGTGTGTGCGTGGGGCTATGTATTTACACGTTAATCGGCTTGTTTTGGTGCTACACTGTTACAAAAGGTGAGTCCTTATTTTTTTACTAGTCCGTGACTAATATAAGACGTGTAAAACTATTTCAAAATCGACATGCTTTTACCAATTTATCAGCGACAATAACATTTAAGGAAATAAAAATAAACCTATCGTTCGAATGCCGGTCTTATACGCCAGTCAAAACTATTTGCGATGGAAAGCAAGCAACACAATGCAACTTATTATGTATTCCTTGCACAACACAGTTGGTTTACATAATACAAAGTTAGCTCACGTACCTATATATTATTTATTACGAAGCCCGATATTGGTACAAATGTTTTTATTCTCTATAGTAATGCAAAATATTGTATAACTTTATAATTCGTTTAAATATTTAAATAGCTGCTTTGAATACCAATACATATTTGTTCCAAGTAAATATTAATGTGTACTTTTTTATTATCCAGTTTTCAAAGTTAATAAAGACATTATTATATTATTACTAGCTGACCCAGCAAACGTCGTATTGCCAATTAAAGTAAAAAAATAAAGTTCAATAAAAATTGTTTTGGGGTAAATATAAAAATAGGTAACGGCCGATTCTCAGACCTACCAAATATACCGTACTACAATATTATTGTATTCGATTGCCATCTTATAATACTATAGCGGATTTGTGGATGGAACAGAATAATATAAAAATCTCGATACAAAAATAGTTGTAGATCGTAGAAAGGCAAGAACTTGAAGTTGTTTGTATTTTTTAATACTGAGTCATAAAAAAATAAAAATTTAGGGGACTACCCTTAACATTTAGGGGGATGAAAAATAGATGTTGTCCGATTCTCCACTCTAGCCGATATGCACGCTAAGATTCACGAAAATCGGTCTAGCCGTTTCGGAGGAGTTTAATTACGGACACCGTGACACGAGAATTTTA
Source organism: Leptidea sinapis (assembly GCF_905404315.1). Taxonomy (NCBI): domain Eukaryota; kingdom Metazoa; phylum Arthropoda; class Insecta; order Lepidoptera; family Pieridae; genus Leptidea; species Leptidea sinapis. The sequence goes on from NC_066273.1 coordinate 10,339,664, forward strand.
TATATTAGATTAGACTTAAATCAATCAATCAAAATCACTTTGTTCATTTAGGTCAAGGAAATGATACTTATGCATGCTAAAAGTTTTTTCTTTTTACCATTTACCACCACTTCGGAAATGGTTGAGTTGTAATGAGAGAAAGTGGCAAGAAGCTCAATGCCACTATTTTAATCAATATTTACAGCGTTTTACAAATTATACTTATTATAATATACCTACCGCTTGCGGCGGCGTCGTGTGCTTCCCTCGAATATGTGCGTAGGGAACCATGGCTGGTCTATGCGTCAACTCGTGAACGGGTAGGTACTGCTTGTGGTGTCAGATCGATTGTTACCTATATAAATAAAAATGAATTGCTGTTCGTTAGTCTCGCTAAAACTCGAGAACGGCTGGACCGATTTGGCTAATTTTGGTCTTTGAATAAATATGAAAGTGTTCGGAATTAAATGAAAACAACAATTTTGTTTTCCTTTGATGTGTCCCCCGTCGTCCGATATTTGTTTTCTAAGGACATATTTTCTATGAGAGAATTTATTGACGCACGGTTTGACAGTTCTGCTGTAAAACAATTTAATTCAACAACAGGGAGCATATTTTATGAAATAATTCTTGATGTTATGATATATTATTGACAAATTCATAAAAAACATTATTTTAATGCAAGTAGTAACCGCGATAGTCATGTTCACGAAGCATCCTTACACAAACAATGAATTCAAACTCTAAACGTTGATGCATCCAATATACGATAATTTATATATAAATATGTTATTATTTATTACTTTTATGAAATAATTAATATTACTTAAACACGATTCAAAAATTGGATGCAGCACCTTACAAACTAATTTGTTGGATATATTACAGCAATTGTAAAATACTCTATTTGATTGAAAAGAGTGGCCGTTGAGTTTCTTGTATGTTCTTTTCACGAGCTCAAGTTTTTCCGAACATATGGTACATTCAGTAATTTTAAAGAAACATTTATAGTGACGGTTCAAAAGCGCTTAATATAAGCCTAATTGAATAAAGTTTATTTGACTTTGACTTTATATTATGTAAAGTGAAGCAACAAAAAACACTCAAACGTTAAATACTCGTCAAAATAATTATATTTTAATTTATATATTAAAACACAAGAGTTATTTAGTACATAAGATGCACCAATCACACACACTGTAAATAATTAATATATAAAAAATTTAAATATATTTAATAACTTCAATTTTAAAAACATGACGCAAAGTTTCTGGTAACAGGATCATCCTGCCACCACAGGTGGTTGGAAACGGGGGCTCCGTTTACGAGCTTGACGCATGGGCCAGCCATATTTCAGGCAAGCAATGGCATTTAAGCGAGCATGTTGAAGCCTGCCACAAGAACTCAACTAAATAACTAAAAAGAATCTTAATCTACTACTATATTATGTATTTGCATATTTATTCATTATGATCGTCCGCCCGTGACTCTCGTTGGGTAAATTCAGTTTAATCATGGCAACTCTAAGTCAGTCATCAAGGAAGTTAAAGTATGTTTACGCCCCTTTAAAAATTGGTTAAGATATTGACGTGTTTTTTCTGTAACTGAGGAATCAATCAATATCAATTGGCGATATTGTGCGCCTATTTCAGTGAAAACACTGTCAACGTTACACAACACAATTTCTTCTCACGATGTTTTCCTGATATATGTTCACAAAAATCGTCACCTTTTTGCTCTTAATAGTGATTTTCGTTATTATATCACTAGAAATAAGGGATTGCTTGTAACGAATTCTAGTAGGGTTCATAAGATACATAATAGCTTTAAGGGTAAATGTATACACTTCTACAATAAAGACCCAGCCACTGTTCAGGCATTATCAATAAATAAATTTAAATGTTTTATAAAAAAATGGCTCTGTCCTAAAAACGTCTGTAAATCCTATTACTCCACTGCTGAATATCTAAATGATCGGACAGCCTGGGACTAGATTGTGATTATTTTATAGCGATAGAAATGACTGTACAATATTGTATATTTTTAGTGAAAAGAGCGCAAAAAAAATAGAATGCTGGGAGAGTTTCTTGCGTCCCTTCTTCTCTCTCAGAGCGCCATTTGTTTCCGAAGCGGTAGTAGTATCTAGTAGTTATTAGAAATGACATCAAAAAGAATTCTAAAGGAATCAATTTTGAGAAAATAAATGCCTTTTATGCCTTTTTACGTATAAGCGTCAAAGAAATGTAGATATGAATTCGGAAAAAACAAAAACACATAGGTACCTCACGGTAGAGTATCGAATCGGTATCTCCCGGTTGAGAGGCAGCGGTAGTCTTACTTGGAGTTTTATACACCTTAAAATGACCTAGCTGTCCCGACAGACGTTGTTCTGTATACAATAAAACAATATTGTTTTTTATGAATTTGTCAATAATATTTCATAGCATAAAGATTCATTTCGTAAAATATGCTCCCTGTCAAGCCGTGCGTCAATAAATTAACTCATAGAAAATATATCCATACAAAAGAAATATTGGAAATAAAAATAATTATGTGTCCCAAATCGAAATAAAAACTATCCTATCTCTCAAGTTGGACTAAAATGCACTCCATGATGTAATTGTTAAAATCCGTTCATTAATTTAGGAGTTCACTGGGAAAAAACATCAGGATACTGGATTTATATATATTAGGAACTGATGGACTTATTTTAGAAAATGAAATAGGACCAACCACATAATAATAAAACCAATCAAATAGTCGCAACGTGGTAAGCAATTCTACGCAAGCAAAGTCACGGGCTGCCGCTCGTCGTAATTAAATTAAATTACCCGTGAAAATATAAACTTACTGATATAAAAAGCTAGTTACTCTATTAATGATGAAAATAAATTAGAAACAGATTAAATATAAATCTTTGGCGTTGTACTGTTTGTAATTTATATGTTAGAAACATGTAGGAGTACACAGAACAGAAAATTAGTTTTTTTCTGTTCCGTGTAGGAATAGGTGTTACGCAGGGTTCTATTCTCAGTCCTTGTTTATTACTTTTATATATTGTTACCTACCTTATGTGGTAGATGATAGCCATGAGAGTATATTGTTTGCTGATGCTACTTATTGTAATAAAAATACAATGTTTCATTTCACAACAACCACAGTAGAGGCAGAAACTAACGTACTTATAAATGATGAGGGATTGGAACTTGCCGAAATTGTACAAAATGAGTTTTAAGAGAATTTTTATGTGAGTCATAATATAGAATAGATTGGTAGGTAGGTATGGTTGTTTTGTACGTATATATATTAAGTATTTATTTATTTATTAAAAAAAGCTTTCCAACTAGATATATAATTAATATTATGACTACTTATAATGCAAAATTTCTTATATTTAATACTTATATATCTTATAGGTATTCACAGTTGCGTTGCCTTAATTTATTTTCGTAAGTTAAGTAATACTACTTGGTACTATTGTACGTTAACTACTACTAAAACTGTAAGTTTAAACATCCAAATTATAAGCGTTCAAAAGCGTATTTTTTAAAATTGCCAAATCTATTAAATTTATTTCTATACTACTATTACTATGGAATTTACTGTTATATAATTTTGAAATAAGCTGGGTAGGTGAATTTGAGCCGTAATTGTTTCGGAAAAATCGTATTCGTCATTCGCGCTGAACACTTTATGGGTAATTGAATTAGAGCGATCAATTCAAAATTTCAAGTCAATCACCATCAATAGTTTTAGAGATCTTAATACAGCATTTAAGACTATCAAACAGCACGTATATATTGATGCAATGTTGTTTATAAGTAGTGGCCGTGAGAGTTTCAAATTACGAAGATATAGAGAAAGCGACCTCATTGCGGTAGTCTTGACATTGCCACTTCACTACCGGTTGAGCAGAAATGACGTGCATGTAACAATTTGTTTTAATGGCAGAGGAGGACACACCAGCGTACGTGGCAGCTGATTTTAAGTGATCACCTTGCAACCAGTGGAATCGCTGGTTGGTTGAAAGGTGGATTGCCAGCCTTTTAGAAAAGTCTACGCGAAGAAAGTACGCACTTTACAAGGTACTCATGTAGTACCGTCCTGGAAACACCGCGCTAGCAAGCTCATTCCATATTTTGGTTGCACGTGGAAGAAAGTTTCTTGAAAACTGAACTGTGTAGGAACGCTCTACATTGTGTGAAGGTTAAATTAAATTACATTTATTTTATGATAATAATTCTTTAGTATAGTCGCAGAGGAGAAGATTTATTTATTTATTTAAATTGCGTTAAATGCGATTTAGTTACTAAACAAAATGATGTTCTAAATTATCACAGAATGAACAACAGAGGGGGAGGCTTTTAAGAAAATGTTTTCCTCTAAGTATTCATTAATAGTATAGTATTTTTTCAAATAGCTTAATATGATTTTTTATATATTGGTTGCGACTTTCAAGTGTTCTGGTTATACTTAACTTATTATAAATTTTAATTGACATTGGGTAGGGACCGGAACCACAGTAGACACTCATGTCTACTGTGCCGGAACTGTGTAATGTTAGCTTAAATTTTGTTTGCTAAAAGATTATTTTTATAGCGAAGTGTGTTGTGTCGGAACGTGTCTATGATTTTGGTGTAAAGATTAGGGTATTTTCTTACAAACTTACATATTTCGAGTATATATATTTATAAGACCAGCTGACCCGACAGACGTTGTTCTGTATATAATAAATAAAATAATGCTTTTATATGAATTTGTCAATAATATATCATAACATCAAAAATTAATTCTAGACCTAAATTTGCCAAATCGGTCCAGCCGTTCTCGAGTTTTAGCGAGACTAACGAACAGCAATTCATTTTTATATATATAGATAAGCTCTACTTGAAGATTTCAATTGAAGTGGCGTTGGGCCATGTGTCAACTTATGAACGAGTTTGCTTTGACTGGTTGACTAGTTATTCTCAGTAATATTATTACGATTTCATGCCTGAATTACTCAACCGAGCATTATGAAATAAGACATAATATAGGAAAAGAACATTCTTTATTGCTCTGTCAAATGACTAGGCAATGAAGATAGATGAAAAAAAAAACGTTCTAAACCAGTTATTTCAACGGAACCTTTAAAATGAACTCAACCACTTAAAATAGAGGTTAAAAGTAGAACAAAGCCGAAAATGTAGTTCTCTATATACTCAAAAGTTAACTGGTTCGATAGTTTTAATGGTTTCTTAGTTCCTGTTGTTAATTGTTTCATGAATGTTCTTCCCACGAGCTCTACTTTTTCCGAACATATCGTGGATTCAGTAAATTAAAAGAAATATTTATAGTGACGATTCAAAAGCGCTTAGTTTAAGCTTATTTGAATGAAGTTTATTTGATTTTGACTTTGAAATAAATATGTATTAAGTAGAGGAATAACATTTAAGCACTGCTTAATAACTCGGTGAAGAAGGTAGATCGAAAAAAGCAGTTTATTCGACAAAAGATTTATTGTTAAATATTATATTATCAATTAAAAATTAATAATACCCTAAGAAAGGACCGACCAGGCACCACAAACAGCTCCCGTTCACGATTTTTTTTTAGAGAGGAGTAAAATACATTTACGTATTGAAGACCCCGAAGCGGGGCCCATATGTCGGGCTCTTGTGTAAACACCCCCTAAAACCTCCTCTGTGCTGATAGCCCTAAAGGCTTTTACAGCGAAGCCGGGCGGCCTTGGAGTAGCTCCCAGGCGCGGGGCGCCTCGGAATGAAGCTCGAACCTCGGACCGCCTGCTCACTAGGTTGGATGGAGACAACCCGTTCACGAGCATGAGGCATGGACCAGCCATCACTTCCCTCCCACATGTCTAATGGAAGGTAACAACCCGCCCCCGTGACGCAGCCACGATATGTGTCAGACAAGAGTCTCATAAAAAATCATAGAGAATCATCACATTGTATTGTATTGCTGTCATCTGGTCTGGCGCACCCCAGTAACAGCTCGCGAGCAACACAGAGCTGCTCGAATTGTCGGGGACCAAGTGCTCTGTGAACTGCTCGATCACTTGGTGTTGCGTAGGGATGTCGCATTGTGTGTCTTGTACTGCATTTATCACGGGGAGTGTTGCAAAGAGGTCTTTGACCTGATTCCTGCCAACATCACCTTTCCACCTTCTCCACTCGCCAAAAATTAGGATATCATCTCCACCATCTGGATGTGTGGCGTTAGGATTCTTGAAAAACCCAAAATTTCTGAACGGCCCTACAATTGCGCTCGTCACCTTGAGACAAAAGATGTTATGACTCATTTGCCCTGCAATTATCTAGCTACGACCTCCTTCAGACCAAAACACAATAATGCTTACTGAAGACATTCTGTGCAAAGGAGCCTCCTACTGTTTTAATCAAATATCTTTACTTTTTAGGCAAAACTAACTGCTTTAATGCTTAATAATCTGATTAATGTAGAATTACAAAAATAAACACGCAGATACGGTATTAATAATCCTGGGTTATAAGTACAGGTAACCGTAAAAGGCGCCTTTCTGTGATTGAAACAAAAAACGTTTAACTGGATTCATTGCGGTCGTAAAAATCGGATGGACCCTGATTAGATAGTGACTCGAGTACAAAAAACAGTTTTTTTTTAAATATAAAGCTTAAATAAACGGCGTTTTATAAATTCAAAAAATTGTGTTGAAACCAAACTAGCTTTAACTTAAATTTCAGCTAACCATAACGACTGACAGACAGATGGATTCCTCTACGGGTACTTATCACTATAACATCGGAAATGCTACATCGACAAGACATATCAAAAAAACTAACCTGTTACGATTATAACATTAATATTCATTTGCATACAACGCAACGGAAATTCATGTTTATTACATATTTCCGTAGAACATAATTACTGTATTATTACAAAGTTGTATAATATACAATGGAGCATGGAATGAAATTGTAATTTAAGAATAATCCTTTTAAATTGATACAAGACTTTCGTCCGTGACAATAATTATGGCAACACTAGGTGTCAAATTCAAATAAACTCGTCAAAACAAAATAGGGCCCACCTTGTTTTTAGGCTGCCAGCCAAAAGTATTATCTGTTTTTATTGTATAGGTCTGTTTAGGTAAGGTTATTAAGAAATTATTTGAACTCAATCAATAATCAAAATTATTTATTTTAATAGAAAAAAAAAAAAAACACGCTTTCATGAAGATTACAGGAAAATTACTAATGAAAAAATTAAACTTAAGAATATTTATCCATTGCTGTTGCTAAATCAATGCGGTAGTTAGTAGCAAGTAAGGCCTGCTCTACTCTGTATACACCCCATGAGCCTATCTGGCATGCTTTCGATTAGCTGTCACTTTTTGTGTTAGTATACATTCCCAACACATTTTCAGAGCATTTATGAGCTCCTGTCGACTATTCAACTGGCTATGGTTTTCTTTCAGGCTTCTTTTCAATTGATTCCATAAATGTCCAATTGGATTGAGATCAGGGCTCATTGCAGGCCATGGCAGAACCATAATATTAGCATCTGAAAGTGCTCTTTGAGTAACACGAGCCGTATGGGGTCGTGCATTATCTTTCATAAAAATAAAACCAGCACCTACTCTCTGTACAAATGCAATGACATGAGGCTGGATTACATGCTCGACGTAATTGGCAGCATTTACAGTAATCTGTTTTGCCTAGGAAGCTGATTCCACCCCAAACCATAACACTTGGACCCCCAAACCGGTATTTTTCATGGATACATGGTTCTTTCAAACGTTCGCCTTGTTTTTGCCATACGCGTATTCGTTTATCATCGCTATAAAACTTGATCTTGCATTCGTCTGTAAACAGTACCTTGCTCCAGTTATCCATAGTCCAGTCTAAGTGCTAGCGTGCGTACCTAAAACGTGCTGCACGATGAGCCCATGTAAGTTTAAGTCGAACAGCACGTACCCTGGAACGTTGGCCATCTTCGTGAAGTCGGTTAAGTATAGTTTGATCACTTACTTGTGTACCAGTAGATTGGCGCAGTCGGGATTGTAAGTCCCGGGTGGTTACGGTACGCTCCCGACGTGCAGTTAATGTGATATACCGGTCTTCATGAGCAGTTGTAGATCTTGTTCTTCCTGATCCAGATCTCCTAGCAACACTCCCTGTTTCCTGATAACGCTCCCACACGTTTCTGATAGCTCTTCGCGACACACCGACACGTATTGCTACTGATCTCTGGTGCTCTCCCTCTTGAAGCAGAGCTACTGCTCTTGCTGCGGTTCCCAGGTCAATATGACGTCGCGTGAACTAGTCATAGTAATCACGATGAATGCAGAAATCGAGTAAAACAGTCTAAGAAAGCTACCTCTTAGAACAAAACGTTATTGCTTGACTAAAACGTCAAGAGACAATATTTGTGCAATTTTGTGTTGCATACACTTCACTTATCTACCCCCGTGAACCCTCAAGTTGTCTCTCAACTCATTAATAATGATTCATAAAGATGTCATCAACACGACCAAATGCTTTATTTCGCTAATTGCCTCTTGAGTTATTTTCAAACAAAAATCCTAAATAGATGATGGGCCCTATTTTGTTTTGACGAGTTTATTTTAATTCAAAATAGGATACAAAATCACTTATTGTAAGTTAAAAACTACTACAAATTAATTGTACCCAAATGTCAATTAACACTGCCAGAAAATATTCATTACGTGGCGATAAAATATATAATAAGTTACCCGGCCATTTAAAATACATCTAATCACATTTAAAAATAAATTAACAACATGGCTAATAAATAATTGTTAAGCTATTGCATAGCTTCTATCTCGGGCCTTGAGCGTGGTGACCGAATCCAGAAATTCCATAACGAAAATAACCTAACACTTACTTACTAGATGTATATAGAAATTTCGGCACGGTCATTACAGTTGCCGTGGAACAGCGGTTATCACGTATACTTTTGTGCAGAAGGTCCCAGGTTCGAGCCTGGGGTATATCTTGATTTTTTTAATTTCTTTATTTTTTTTTATCACGTTTTTTTATTTTTATTATTATGCCAAGCATTTTTATTTAGTTTCACCTGTCCCGTTGTCTGTTTGTAATCAAATCTTGCAAGTTAAATTTTACTCACTTCCCGTTTGCTTTTTTTAAAATTATTTTATCAAAAAAATAAATACTGCATAAATAAAATAAATAAATAATTATAATAAGTTGATAAAAAATGCTATGCAATAGCTTTACCGCGACAGTCCCCGAGTGCCACACGTCTTTTTTTTTATTTAATGAATCACTATTTAAATTTGAGGAAATTTTAAATATAAATTTGACATGAATATTACTGTTTTATTAGAACTATAATTGTATTGTTTAGTTTATTATACTTTTTGGTTAGGTCAAATTTGTATTATTTTAATACTTTTCTAATAATTAAATAACAGAACATTATGTGTTTTGTTTTACAACCAAACCCAACAGATTAATTTGTGTTGTGCAATTGATTACCTGATACGCGTGTAGGTAAAATGAACAATGAAGTTTTCTTGCTAAACAATAAGTTACGAAATGTAGCATTTAGACGAAAAAGCCTCGAATGTATGGCGACCGTGTGAATCGACGCGGTTGTTACTGAGAAACTTCGATCACAATAATAATTGTAGTTGCGAGTACTTAACAAGGCTTTTAAAGTTGTTAAGTGATTTTTGGTGTTCTGCCATTATACGTTAGTAAGCCTGAGTTCAGTATTTTTATTGTCATAACGGATATTTTTAAAAGTTTTGCTGTTGGCTTTTGAATAGCTGTTATACTTAATAGTAACTATTGTTTTTATCAGTTTAGTCAAATTTAAATTGAGGTTTAAAATTGGATTTGTAATTCCTTATTGAAAGTCAAAAACTACGTTCCATTTGTAAATGAATGCCTCAGACCTGAGAAGAACGGGCGCAAGAAACTCTTTTTCTTTTCTTTGTTTTTTTTTAATATAATTTCTATACAATAAATATTTTAATTAAAATAGCCTGAGGGCGGTTAATCCATTAAGAATCTCTGGTTTATTTAGGAAAGTAATTTATGTAATAGTAAACTTTACCACACAAACTTCTTTTCACAATTCTTTTAAATTTCGTAATACATTTGATTTCAACATTTTTTGGGATCTGGTTGTAAAAGTATATACCCCACAAAAGCCTTACTAACTCGATAGAGCCGAGTAGTAGGCATTATAAGTTTAATGTTTGTTCCTGGTTAACATTATGGAAATGATAGTTTCTAGCAAATTCACTTATGTATCTATGTACATACATAACATTATCAAGAAGTTACTGAGAGGCAACAGTTTAAATGTTTATTTCTTTAAATTTTGCTCTCATTGATAATTTAGGACCTAGGTTATAAATAGCGCGAATAGCCCTCTTCTGCAGAGCAATTAATATTGTATTAATATCGGCAGCATTTCCCCACAGCAATATACCATATAGACCAGGGTCGATAATTTTTGAAACCAAAAAAAATTACAGTATGATGAAACCCATTGGTAAAGGACGAGAATATAACAAAAATTAAGGAAAAAATAAATAACGGGCGATCTGAGGTCGGGAAGTGGAAAAGGGGGGGTGTTTTAGGGTAAAATACGGTTTATCTCGATTTCCTGCAAAACTACAAGTCCTATGGCAAAAAGTTAATTGGCAAAGTCGTAGGTAATAAAGAGATCTACAACTTTTGTAATTACACTTTTTCACATAACCTCAAAATTTAGGTGAAAAATTCAAAAAACTAAGTTTTTAGTTTTTTATTTATATCGTTTTGAAAAAAAATTCTACGAAATTTGGTGAAAACTTACCTTATTATGTCCCAAATACACTGTAATTTATTTGATTTAAAATATTTATTTTTTCGCCTTATTTTAACTTAATATCAAAAAAGCACCTGAATTTTCAATCGAAAATTCTGACGTCAAAATATCAGCTTTTTTCAAAAAGTTTGGGGGCCTTTTGTTCGTTGAAATATCTACTTTCTGATGGTGTAAAAAAAATGTAAATTACAATAAACTATTGTAAATGTTCGGAAAATTTAAGTCCAACAAAAGGCATTTCATAAAGAATTCACACCTGTTATTAAGAAGCAGCAAAAATATGGATTATAAAAACAATAAAATTAAAAAAAAAGGTTAATTTAACACTGAATCATTATCCTTTTCACATTTATAAATAGATTTGATTAATCGTAATCCATATTTTTGCTGCTACGAAACAACAGGTATGAATTCTTTATGAAATGCCTTTTGTTGGACTTAAATTTTCCGAACATTTACTATTGAAATTTATATTTTTTTTACACCATTAGAAAGAAGATATTTCAACGAACAAAAAGCCTCAAAACTTTTTGAAAAAAGCTGATATTTTGACGTCAGAATTTTCGATTGAAAAATAGGGTGCTTTTTTGATATTAAGTTAAAATAAGGCGAAAAAATAAATATTTTAAATCAAATAAATTACAGTGTATTTGGGACATAATAAGGTAAGTTTTCACCAAATTTCGTAGAAAAAATTTTTTTTCAAAAAGATATAAATAAAAAACCAAAAACTTGGTTTTTTGAATTTTTCACCTAAATTTTGAGGTTTTTCCCTTAATTTTTGTTATATTCTCGTCCTTTTCCAATGGGTTTTATCCTACTGTTATTTTGTTTCACTTTTTATCATTTTCAAAGGCTTCGGCACTGGTCTAATAGGACATAAGTCTATGAAAATAACTAAACTAAACTAACTAGACGCGCTGTATCTAAGTAGTCCGTTAATTGTATAATAGTTGGTATCTTTTATTAAAATAATACCAAGTGATGGGAATCAACAACAGAAATTATAAAAATCAAAACATTCAAGTCCTCAATTAAAATATGCAAGATTAATTAATGTATGTAACGATTGATTTACTCATATCTCACCTAGCTGACTAGACATTTTTTTATGAAAATATGCAATTCCGCTCGTCACCTTGAGACATAATATGTTGAGTCTCATTTGCCCAGTAATTTTATGAGTTACGGCGCCCTTCAGACTAAAACACAATAATGTTTACACATTATTGCTTCACAACAGAAATGGGCGCCGATATGGTACCCACAATCTAGCCTGTCAATAGAAAAAAAATGTAAGTATTCGGGCATAATGTAGTCTGTGTAGTTTAACAACGAATTTCTGAATGATTTTATAGTATGTAGTAATAAAATGATAAGGATTAATATCGTATTTGTGTAAACAGCCTTTACATTAGTGCTTTATAATTGCCAATTTTTAAAGTATTAATATGGATATAGTATGTTATCATCATCGCGGAGTTTTCCAAAGACCTATATGAGACCTACACAATTCCACCATATATACGTATTATTTTGTTCTATCGCAAACAGCATTACCGTTGAAAGCTCCAAGACGGCTTACTTCTGTCCGACACCTCCATCAAATATCGTTAATGTATACAAAAATTTATATAAAAACTTAAAAAAAATATACACTAAAACCTTTCTTGAGAACTTCGCTATCCATTTGTAAAAACAGCATGAAAATCGGTGCATAAATTTTTGAGATAGACAGACAAACGCGGCGGATGACTTTGTTGTTTGTAATGATTCTTATGTCACTACGAGTAATCTTTGTGTGCAATGTGCATGTAATGCAGACACAAGTAACGAATTATTTATTCATTATAAATGAATAAATAATTAATTACGTCGTTAGCAGTTTGTCTGAGGAAGAAAGATATTTTGTTTCCCTACAGTAATATGATATGAAAACACTGGGGGGCTTTGGGATTCGGAGAACAACGTCTTATACCACAATGCGATACAATAATTTATAGAACAGTGGTGTAACTCAGCTCTCCTTGAAAGTTATACCTACTGCGCTAGGGTTGGTACATTTGTTTGCGCGGTGCAGCTAATTTTACTTAGACAGCGACAGTCTCGGCGGCCCGGCATGCTCATCATGTGACCTCCTGGTAACAAGATCATCCACCCACCACAAGAAGCGCCCGTTCACGAGCATGACGCATGGACCAAACATCGCCTCCCTCGACTATATTTTAGGGGAGGGAACGAACCGTCCCACGTCGCCGCCTCAAGCATTGGCGTTTTAGCGAGCATGACGATGCCTGTCACGAGAAATCTAACGAATAACAAAAGAATGTTCACCTACATATTACGCACTACTTACTAAATGCCTAATTACATAAAATTTAAAGGACATAGAGTACTTTTTATTCCGAATTTTAGACGAGCTCGAGTGGGTGAAAGAATAGTGACAGAATAAGCGGAAGATCATTACTTAGTGGAGGATGCTTAAGGAACCTAAGGCCCAGCCCAAGACGGAGAGGAGAGGAGACGAGAATATAATTTCTTACATATGAAATTCTCGTGTGTTGTCTAGGTCTGAGAATCGGCTACTATCTATTTTTCATCTCCCTAAATGTTAAGGGTAGTCCAACCCATTTTTTTTTTATTTTATTATGATTCAGCATTGAAAAATGCATACAAATTTAAATTTTCGCCCTTCTTCGATCTACAACTATTTTTGTATCACGATTTTTATATTATTCTGTTCCATCCACCAAACCGATATAGGGTTGCAAGATGGCAATCGAATACAATAATTGTAGTACGATATATTTGGTAGGTCTGAGAATAGGTTGCATCAAAATTTTAAAAATAGATTTTTTTTAATTTGTTATATGGCAATACGACTTTTGCTGGGTCAGCTAGTTATAATATAATATAGAAAAATAAGGCAAAAACTGGTTACAGTATATAGGTATTAAACAGAAGAGGTAACATTTTATGAATTTGAACGAGCCAGAATAAGGTAACAAGATATTTACAATTACTTTATTAAGCTACTTAGAAAATAAACTTAACAAAATAAGGTTACAGGAGTGTGTGTGCCTGTATGTAGTGTATTTAAGGTTGTATGCAGTATGTGTATGTGTGTGATAATCATTGCAGTACATGTATATTTCTTATTTCTTTTATAGCTGTACTTTGGACCTGTATTATAATAAGCTTTAATTTAGGTGATAGCCAGACGATGCAGAACAGAGTTTTGTGTGTAGTTGGTAAATATAAAATATAGTTGCATTAATATAAAGGGTGACATGGACACTCCGACGAAAATATTATTAATATAAAAAGCTAGCACTACCATAATTGCATTGTCTTTTTTATAATAGAACTAGCTGACCCGACAGACGTTGTTCTGTACATAATAAATAAAATACTGTTTATTATGAATTAGTCAATAATATTTCATAATATCAATAATTATTTCGTTAAATATGCTCCCTGTTGTTACAACGAAATTGATTCACAGCAGAACTGTCTAACCGTGCGTCAATAAATTCTCTGTTAGAAAATACGTCCATACAAAATGATTTTGGGTTCCAAATTGAAATAAAAACTATCATATCTTTCAATTTGGACTAAACTGTACTCCATGATAAATTCCTATTAAAATCAGTTCATTAGTTTAGGACTGGAGTTCACTGGAAACAAACATCAGGACACTGGATTAATACATATTAAGATAATCAAAGTTTAAATAAACAAAAAGGGAAAAAAAATGTGTTTGAATGGCATGACTCTTATTACAATTGATAACTGGTATTAGGGATTAACATTAATTGAAATTTTATATGAAACAAGTTGAAGAAAAGTGCGTGCGACATTTGCGTGTTCTAATGAATTTCGAATAGCTTCTGATATGGCCACTGCCGCCAGGAAGCCTTAGTAACGCGTTTTCACCAATTGTCTTTCGCAGAAACAGTGTGGGAACCGATATACGTACATTATATTATTAAATACTTTTTATTTCTATATGTCATGCTAGATGGGTAGTACAGTGGCCTTTGCCATTTTAATAAGATGTACCTATGGAACGTATTTTTTTTCAATCCATCTTTAGTATCACGTGTAAGGTTGCAGAATATAAACATGATTTTAAATAATATATAGGATATCATCCCCACCATCTGGATCGTCCACAGTGCGGTTTTCAAGGAGCTTTTTTCCACGTACTACAAAGTTGTGGAATGAGCTTCCTTGTGTGGTGTTTCCGGGACGATACGACATGGGTACCTTCAAAAATAGCGCGCACACCTTCCTCAAACGCCGGCAACGCTCCTGCCATTCCTCTGTTGCAAGAGAATATGGGCGGCGGTGATCACTTAAAACCTGGTGAAATGTATGCTTGTTTGTCCTCTTTTTCTATAAAAAAATCAAAACCTTGTAATCCCTGGTAGGCAATTAATCTTTATATATATATTTCTTGTGTGCGTGTGTATGTCACTGAACTCCTCCTAGACGGCTGGACCGATTCTAATGAAACTTTCGGTGTGTATTCAGGTGGATTCGAGAATGGTTTAGATTCACAATTGAACTACCTCCTAAACGGCTGGACCGATTTTGATGATTTTTTTTGTGTGTTGCAGTGAATTTGAGATTGGTGTGTGTCTTCAGGTGGATTTGAGAATGATTTTGATTCATAATTGAACTACCTTCTAAACGGCTGGACCGATATTGATGATTTGTTTGTGTGTTCCAGTGAATTTGAGATTGGTTTAGATTCTCAATTCCGTCCATATAGTGTATTTTAGAGGACTCCTTCTAACAGCTGGACTGATTTTTCAAATTAAAGACGTGTGTCCGAAATTTCCGACAGAACAACGTCTGTTGGGTCCACTAGTCTTATATATAAATTCTCGTGTCACAATGTATGTTCCCGTACTCTTTCGAAACGGCTTGACCGATTCTCATGAAATTGGTGAGCATATTGAGTAGGCCTGAGAATCGGCCAACATCTATTTTTCATACCCCTAAATGTTAAGGGTAATTTAGGGAAAAAGGTTTTCATACCCCTAAATGTTAAATGTTAAAATTTTATTTTTATTTTTTTTGGCATTTTTTTTAAATTTGTTTGATTATGAGTCAGCATTAAAAAATACATACTTCAACTTCAAATTTTCACCCATCTACGATCAACAGTTACTTTGGTATCGCGATTTGAATATCGGCAAGACAACGTTTGCTGGGTCAGCTAGTATTTAAATAAAACATAAACACAATGTATTTGAATTGTAATTGTAGATGTAGGTGGTATTTGTATACTGCAGTCGCTGTCCATGCTGCGAAACACGGTGCCTACTGAAAATCAGCTCAGAAGGCGACGTACACAGACGATGGCCTCAATACAGCTTCCCAAGGAGTAGGTCTCAAAATGAACATGGACAAGACGAAGATCATGTCTAATGCCCATGTCACACCTACTCCCGTAACAGTTGGGAACTGTACTCTCGAAATTGTTGACGAGTACGTCTACCTTGGACAAATAATCCAGTGGGGAGGTCCAATTTCGGGAAAGAGGTCACTCGTCGAAATCCAACTCGGATAAAATCTTCTCGTGCAAAATACCACAGTGTCTGAAGACGAAGGTTTTTAACCAATGTGTTTTGCCAGTGATGACATACGGAACACAGACGTAACTATGGGCGTTGCTAACTATGGGCCTTATGAGGAAGCTCGCTGTTGCTCAGCGGGCAATGGAGAGGGCTATGCACGGAGTTTCCCCGCGAGATCGAATTAGAAATGAGGAGATCCGAACCAAAGTCACCGAAATAGCCCAAATGATTGCGAAACTGAAGTGGCAGTGGGCAGGACACATAGCTCGGCGGACAGATGGCCGTTGGGGCAGTAAGGTCCTCCAATGGTGACCACGTACCGGAAGGTGTAGTGTTGGTAGGCAGCCCACAAGATTGACCGACGATCTGGTCAAGATCGCCGGAGTAGGATGGATGAAGGCAGCGCAGGACCGATCGCCATGGCGATATTTGAGGGAGGCCTTTGTCCAGCAATGGTCGTCTTCCGGCTGAAATGATGATACTGAGTGGGCCTCCGATTGGCAATACTAAAGTGATTGCACTGCTCCTCAATCTAATTGTTTTATTTATTTTAATTTTATAGGGTCTGCTTTAATTATTTTTTTGTTGTTTTTATACTTTAAGCTTAGTTTGCATAACTTATAATTTTAGTTTGAAATATTATGTTAAAATTACTTTTTTATTAAAGCCTCCCTTTTTATATTGTAATTTATGACCTATTTTTAGCAGTATAATTATGTTGCCAATAAAGTTTATTATTATTATTCTCTTTATTATAATTTCGTCTTATTTTCTACATTTATATATATATAACATATTTATAGAAAAAACAATATTACAAATATAAATATAAAAAATAGAGTCCCGCCGACGTTGGTTCACGACAATTCCGCCGGCGCGGTGGTTAGGGCGACAGACTGAGGAACTTCCGCACGATGCGTGCCGTTCCTAAAACAGCTGGTTTCTGTAACTGACCCATTATCCAGTTATTAAGTGAGAGCCTCTTGAGATGACGGTCGAGGCTCTTTGCTATAAGATCGTTAACGGAAACGGGACAATTATTGTTGAATCAACCCCCCACATGTCAGTAACCTCGTGTGTTTATAATTATTATTATTAATAATTTTGCGAAATTACACAGTTCAGATTTTATAAACGATAGGTTGCCATCGATTGCGATTATTAGTTTGCGCCATAATCCAACCAGACGAACTTTTTATAAGTGTGTCAATAAAAACATAGTGACTCAATACATTACGTAGGAACACCTCCCATTGTCTGGCGAACTAAATAATCATTCATTGTATAATCACTTTCGTTTAAGACCCATTGATTATCGTATATCATCGACAAGTACAATGTTATAACAAATTCAAACGAGAGGGTGTACGCGCTTTTTTTGAAGGTAGTTTTATGTCGTATCGTCCCGGAAACACCGTACAACGAAACTCATTCTACAGCTTTGTAGTACTTGGAAAAAAGCTCCTTGAAAAGATCACTGTGGAGGATCCACATGGTGGGGATGAAATCCTATATATTATTTAAAATCGTGCTTATACTCTGCAACCTTACACGTAATACCAAAGATGGATTGAATAAAAATACGTTCCATAGGTACATCTTATTAAAATGGCAAAGGCCACTGTACCACTCATCTAGCATGACATATAAAAATACATACATACATACACACACTCACGCCTTGTTCCCGTCGGGGTAGGCAGAGACAATAGAATGCTATTTGCTTCAACCTCACGCTACTACTCTACATTCATTACTCTTTTCATACATGCTCGCCGGTTGCGGGTGCTTCGGACCTCTCCTTTTCTGAAAACGTCCCCAATTTGGTTGACGAATGTTTTACGAGGTCTCCCGCTACCGACTTGCCCACACACACTTGCCTTAAATATTTGATGCGTCATTCTTTCTTCACTCATTCGCTCCACGTGTCCAAACCATTTCAGCATTCCTTTTTCAGTCCTTGTCACAACATCCTCT
Source organism: Leptidea sinapis (assembly GCF_905404315.1). Lineage (NCBI taxonomy): Eukaryota > Metazoa > Arthropoda > Insecta > Lepidoptera > Pieridae > Leptidea > Leptidea sinapis. The sequence continues at coordinate 10,358,053 of NC_066273.1, forward strand.
TTCAAACCACAGCGCGCTCGTATTACCGCATTCGGAATTCTATCAGTCAGTCTTACCCCACACATACTACGCAGTGATCGCATCTCAACTGCGCTAATTGTGCTTTTATGCTTTTTCTGCCATACCCAACTCTCACTTCCATACATTACCATATAATAATAAAAAGTATTAAATAATATAATGTACGTTTATCGGTTTCCACACTGTTTCTGCGAAAATAAATCTAGTATGAATGAGCTTACTTATGAATTAGAGTTTACTCTCGATGAGCGAAATTCGCGACCGTCCGCGTTTTCTACATTTTCTACGGCAAGCTTTAATTATAATCACGCCTTACTTGGACTCTTACAAAAAGTCCTCTGAATTATTAACATTTCGTCAATCATTTGAACTAATTAAGGAGTTTGGACGTGTTCGTTATAACGGGACTGACCAGATCAGTGGGAGACTTCTTTGCACAGGATGCCGGATAGATTATGGGTACCACAACGGCGCCTATATCTGCCGTGAAGAAGTAATGTGTAAACATTATTGTGTTTCGGTCTGAAGGGCGCCGTAGCTAGCGAAATTACTGGACAAATGAGACTTAACATCTCATGTCTCAAGGTGACGAGCGCAATTGGAGTGCCGATCAGAACTTTTGAGGCTTTTCAAGCATCCTGAGCGGCACTGCAATTACAATTAATGGGCAGGGCGTATCGATTACCATCACGTCCTATTCGTCTCGTTCCTTATTTTCATAAAATAAAATGAATTAAGTAATTATGAAATTTATCATCATCACCATCTCAGCTGGAAGACGTCCACTGCTGGACAAAGACCTACCCCAAAGATCTCTCTGACGATCGGTCATGCGCTGCCCTCATCCAACGTATTCCGGCGATCTTGACCAGATCGTCGGTCCATCTTGTGGGGGCTTACCAACACTGCGTGTAATGGAATTTGTTATTTATACAGATGGCGAGGTGATGGCGTGGTGCGCAAGCGCAGTGGCGCTGTGGCTTTTGATGGTGGTTGCTGGCAGCGCTGCCTACACCGTAGACTGTAACCATGAGTATGCTGATTGCGACAACGAACTTAGTAAGTAATAATTATAATAATAAATCTTTATTGATCCATTAAAACTTATTCAAACTTACGAAAACAGTGTCATTATTAAGATGCCAATCTTATAGAAAAGTAAGCAGAAATTTTATATCTCTAATGTTGTTAATTTATAATAAGCTCATTGAGGTTAATTTAATATTATGTTACTTTACCAGTGGGGGGCAACTTTGCACAGATGCCGGCTACACTATGGGTGCCACAACAGCGCCTATTTCTGCCGTGAAGCAGTAATGTGTAAATATTACTTTGTTTCATTCTGAAGGGCAAATGAGACTAAAATCTTGTCTCAAGGTGACGAGTGCAATATTAGTGCCGCTCAGAATTGGTTTTTCAAGAATCCTGACCGGAACTGCATTGTAATGGACAGGGCGTATCAATAACCATCAGCTGAACGACCTGCTCGTCTCGTCCCTTATTTTCATTAAAAAAAAATGTTACATTAGTGCTGATATTTACTTTAGTGATGTCTAAACGAAGTAGGCAAACTACTCGTGTCTTAAATATCAAATTATCTAATCAGAGATTACGAATGCAAGTCTATAAAATATTTATATTGCAATAAACATTAAATTCTTAACTTTACATGTTGATTATAATCTTTTACCCTATTATATTTATTCTTACTTATGATTGCTAATAATTTTTATGTCTCATCATATGGTTTTCCTTGCAACCAGTTTTTACTGTGTATTTACAATCGAAACTTTGTTACGCAGATAGTAAAAGTTAAATAATATAATTAATAGATAAAATAGCTCATGGAAATATAAAAAAAAATGTTATTTATCTTTATATGAGAATGCTGTGTATAGGGGAACCTGTTGTACCTAGGACAGTTTTTAGATATCTATTTTCATATTTATTTGACGAGCTGTATTCAAACCATTTTTGCATATTTTGAAAGGTCAATTGTTTGAGTATTTTTTTTAATGAAAATAAATCGGAAATATAATTTTTTGATATTTTGGTGGTGAATACTCACAATACTTTTTTATTGAATGAATACTTTTTAAATAATCCTTAGCGGCACTGCATTGTATCAATTACCATCAGCTGAACGTCCTGCTCGTCTCGCACTGGATTCTTGCTGCTCTCTAGAGCGTGTATCACTTTCGCACATGATATTGTATGGATTACGGTTACGATGTCCTGTATCCGTAATACCGCCGAAGGTGTCCATTTTGCAAGATTCAGTTCAAAGTTCAGCTCAATCAGAAGTCAGTCAGAAGTTCAGTATCTTCCGTAGATGTTCGCAGACTTCTTGGAGCGATCTCATACAAGGACTAGTAGTATAAAATATTTAAAAACTTGAATGAATACGTATGTACAGAATCGTAACGTCGAAATAATATTTGAGAATTATTATTGCAGCAATATTACTCGTAAATTAATTTGTCGTTTACTAGACTATATCTTATGCTTGTATGTTATATGTGTTCAAACTATCACAAATGTTATATGTTTACCTTGAATCTAATAGATACGACACATTTTATAACATTTATAACTCTATAATGATTCAGAGTGGTATATATAGTTGGCGGTGTCTATTTTTTTTTATTATGGAATAGGAGGACAAACGAGCGTACGGCACCTGTTGTTAAGTGATCACCGCCGCTCACAATCTCTTGCAACACCAGAAGAATCACAGGAGCGTTGCCGGCCTTTAAGGAAGGTGTACGCGCTTTTTTTTGAAGGTACCCATGTCGTATCGTTTATAAATTACAATTTGAATTGCGAAACCTAGGAGTCTAAAAAGTTGTGATGGGAATGGCATTACTACACGGCAAAATTTTGTCTGGACCTCGCTATAACGTGAAGCCTCCTCCCGTTCCCCTTTCAACCCCTCGCTCTCAACCTGTTGCGTCACTACAGTGTGCAGTTTCATCACCGTTATGTCATGTCATGATATTTTCGTGCTATCAATGCTTTGTTTTTGAAGTTTTCATTTACGTTATGAATTTTGATGTTAATAATTCTGTAGTTTTGTTGTTCTGTGTCGCCATAATAGTTCTGTTAGAAAAATAAATACTTTTTGTACCTCTAACCTATCTGGGGTCAGGTTAAAGGATCTCCTTTAATTTATTTTTAATCACTATAATATTAATAATCTACACATCAAAAAGGCCATAGCTAATGACAAGTCTTTAAGACACTAGTTCAGCACAGGATACAAATATTTATTAAAAAATTATGATGGTAAATGATCACCAGTTTCCCGTGTATGTATGAGATTTTCTTATGGATATAGTTGGTAAATGGGAGTTCTTTTCTGTCTCGTGCCAGATTTTGGCGAGTCAACACGTCCTATGGATGCCTCGTGTAGAGGCGAAGCACGTGTTGAATTGTTTAAAGACAAATATTGGCGGAATTAACACTAAAAACTCAAATCATTTGGATAATTTTGGATTTGCGCAAAGTAACGCCTACTTCAATAAAAAAAAAACTATTATCGTTATTTATAAGCATCTTTATACATAAGTGATAATTATATAAAGCAACATTACTAACACAATATAATAAATAACAGCACTTATATAAATGTGATTATAAGATATCCCAAATATCTTATGGCTCCATGACGTTCCATGGTAGCGTTCGACACATTTACAATATAAAATACTGCTGTCATTAATATGATCGGTTCAATTTACAAAATAGTCAAATAACTTCAATTTTTAATGTTATATTTGTTCTTAATATATTCAAATTCAAATTCAATTATTTTTATTCAAAATAGGATGTGACATCACTTATTGAAAGTCCAAAACTACCACCCATTCCAAAATGAATGCCTCAGACCTGAGAAGAATGGGTGCAACAAACTCAGCGGGCTTTTTTTTTCATCGAATAAATGTGTTTACAAAGTAATATTGTACAATTAAACTTATCATTAGCCTGAAGGCGGTCACTCCATTCCCAATCTGTGGTATCATTAAGAAAGTCATTTATGTTATAGTAACCTTTACCACACAAACGTTTTTTAACAACTCTTTTGAATAACGTTATACTTTTGTTTTGAACATTTTCTGGGATCTTGTTGTAAAAGCATATACATCGCCCCACAAAAGACTTGCTAACTCGACTTAGTCGTAGTAGGCATTATACGCTTATGTCTGTTCCTGCTGTTAACATTATGGTTATGACAGTTTCTGGAAAATTCACTTATATGAACATTACATTACATTATCAAGAAAGAAGACTAAACATCTATTTTAAATATATAAGCAATATGATGTTTGTAAACTCAAAACTTAGTGAACTGGCAGTTGCGGTTGTTCAATAAGTATCAGATATAAGATAAATATCTTAAATAACGGTCTTATAATGAGCTGCAACCATTACAAGTACGTAAGCTCATCTCAGCTAACTTCAATAACAGGTTTCGATGTGATGTTTATGTATTAAAGATGAAACCTTTATGGAATGATTCATATCGTGGTTCATATTGATATCGTGTTTATAATACCCGCATTTAATATCCGATCTTCTAGCTTACAATTCAGAGTTTGAATTTAGAATCTGCATTTCAATATGTTAATGTCAATTTCCAGATTTATATCATGTGGACGCTTATCTGCCACATTTAAATAGAATTCTAAAAATATCAATTACTTAAAAAACGTAAATCAATATCACTTTATTCATGTAGGTAAGACGTAGGTCAATGAAATGACACTCATGAATGTCAAAAGTGTACTTTTCTTTATATATATTTACCACCATTCGGAAAAGGTTGAGCTTTAATGAGAATTGCCACTCTTTTAAACAAACATTTACAGCTTCATCGTTTTACCACATACCACAGATTGGGAATGGAGCGACCGCCCTCTCCCTCCCTCGGCTATTAAATTATAAGTTGTAAAATATTCTTTTGTAGACTTCAATTTTTGATGAAAAAAAGCCCGCCGAGTTTGTTGCGCGCATTCTTCTCAGGTCAGAGGTATTCTTTTTAGTTTATGACTTTCAATAAGTGATGTCACATCCTTTTTTGAATAAAAATATTTAAATTTGAGTTTACAAATAATTTCACTTAAAATATGTCAAGTAAAGTGATGCTACAAAAATACTGTATCTGTAAATAATATATACTCTATTTAAGATTTCTATTATACCTTCTGTAGACGCAAATGAAATGAAACTTCTTTATTTATTACAATTTTAACACTTATGAAAGTCAATCATAATGGACTTTGTTGACTGCAAGGCAACACATGACAACCGACCACGTTTAGTAGTTACGTGTTACAATAGCGATACGTCAGTCACTTTGTCACTTCATTACTCTATTCTGTGTGTGCTACTTAGTAAAAGTACTCTTTTGAGTAATGCTCTCACAGAATATTATTTTTAAAGGCTAACGGTTATCCGCTATTTTATTCGACGTGTTGACAGCTGTCCCAATCTATCTAGATGTATAAACTATCGAAGATAGATGGTTTGACCGAAGAGAATGCTCAGAACTCATCCAGCTAGCGTCCTATGACACCCTCACCACAATCCGAGCGGTTGTAAAATGATTGTTGCACATTCTCGAGCATTCCGCCAATCTCAATCAGAAATTCTTTAATAATTTAATCTTTACAAGTGGGAGCCTCCTTTGCACAGGATGCCGGCTAGATTATGGGTACCACAAGGGCGCTTATTTCTGCCGTGAAGCAGTAATGTGTAAATTACTGTTTCAGTCTGAAGGGCGCCTTAGCTAGTGAAATTACTGAGCAAATGAGACTGAACATCTTATGTCTCAAAGAGACGATCGCAATTGTAGTGCCGCTCAGAATTTTTGGGTTTTTCTAGAATCTTGAAGTAAACTGCATTGTAATGGTCAGGGCGTATCAATTGCCATCAGTTGAACGTCCTACTCGTTTCATACCTTATAATTACTAGGATGCCGCAGTCGCTCGTCCTACCGCTTCGCTGCGGCGTTTATTTGAGCGATACGAGGTAAACTTAGTCTGTGTACAAAAACAAAACAAAATTACTCCAAACAAAAAGAATCTTTTGGAATTTGGCGTCATATTTAAATATGAGGAATGATCATGTTTGTTTTTAATTATAATGATTGAATCAAGTTGAAATTCAAATTCTTGACAATGTCGAAAGCTTTCTATGAGTTCAAAATTTTTTTAAATCGGTTTAGAAATGGTCGAGAAACAATTTAACACAGAAATCAATTGGTGTCACCCGGTGGGAGCTACGCTCATCTTCGCTCAATATAAAAAATAATGACTAATAAAAGATTAGACTACCACGGGTTTTATAAAATTCCAAACCTTGATTACTGACAAAATCATGTTCGTTAGGATCCCAGACTTTGTGTTGCTGACGAAATCGTGAGTTCATCATTACCTTTTTCGAATCGTCGCATTCCATACTCGTTTACTTCGCTTATTTTAGTCTTATTGCTGGAGGTGGGCGATTTATAGCTGTTAACTACAACAACTTAAGTTTCGTGTTAATTTTCAAGTTTTACGAAATCTCTATGATATATTTTAATTTTTGAATAAAATGCTCTTAAAAAGATTTAAACGCGTTTATACCTACATTAGATTTTGCTGAAAGTTTTTTATTATTATTTTAGCTTACCCGACCTTTCCAGAACACATTTTCAGGGGGACTGCCTTTAAAAAGTGTTTTATTTAAATGTGTTACACCCATATTTCTAAAAGTCCGGCACATCCATAGTTCCCAACACAAGTTCCACAAAACTAAATTTAAAATTAAGCCAAATTTTAAAAAACACCGCCGCATACAAAATTAAGAATATCAAACAAAAACAGAACATAGAGACACAGATAACGAAAACATTGACCTTATTTGAAAATAATTTTGATCTAGAGTTATCTTGAATGTAAAGTCCGCTAAGCTGTCAGAATTTGGCGAGTCAACATCTCCCGAGGATGCCTCGTGTTGAGGTGAAACACGGAACTATGGATTTCCAGAAAATAATGCTTAATTCCAAATTTTATTTTATCTAGAGTTAAAAACCAATGAGAATAGAGTCGACAACGTTTGTAAGACCAGTAATATTTCAGCTTTAATAATAAACAATCTTAAAGGAATTTGTTCCGTAATGTTTTATGCTGTGATTATGATTTCGAGCGTGACTCTAACGGCTGCTTTAATACCGTAACATCTACCTGCTCGGATAGCTTGGCCACGAGTTGGCCCGCAGTCCGCACCATCCTCTCGCGAAACACCGGAAATAACTCAGGGCTGCGTGAAGCATTCTTTGTTTCGTTTTCTAAAACATCTTTGTATATTCGTTTATTACGTGCGTATGTTTGTAATCTACTCTGCTTCTCCCCAACTAGATACCGCACTACCTATGAACTATTAGATGCTTGTGTGCGTGGCATCTTGACACTCAATGGAGTCTTTAAAATGTTGTAAATTACGCTTCGTGTAAAATACATTGAAACTAATAAAATACAAAAATACTTACTGATCCCCGTGTCTTTCTTATTTTTTAACCGACCTCAAAAAGGAGGGGGCTATCAATTCGATCGGTATTTTTTTTGCAGTATTATTTTTACAAAGTTTTAGTTTTAATTATAAGCAATGTTTAACAGAACATGTCGCACGTCAACGTCACACATTGCTCGAGACTGGGTCGAGCACGCCCACTAGTTGGAGCGCAGCGGAGACCAAATCTTAATCTAAGTCTATCTGTCTCTTCTTTTTATTTATTTCAGAAACAAAAAATACATTTAGGTAGGATACATACATACTATTCTGCAAAACTGCTCAGCAGTTTGCATTTTTTAATTTTTTTTTATACAATTAGGCTTTTCTATGCTGGAATCTATTGCTGTTTACAATCTATATTTTAAGAAGTACTATATCACAGAAGTACACAACATCATGCCTCCTTAACCTCCTGGAGATGTAGCGCACGACGGTCCTCCCGTGGGAATTTTCTGAAGGAAATTCCTTATACGCTTGACCAAACATGGGAATGAACACAATCTATTTGGTTGGTCCTCTTTTTCATTAACAAAAACAACTTAGTATTTTTTTTGATTAAAGCGAGTGTTACACATTTATTATTATTCATTTAATCCGACGTTTCATGACCTTTGCAGGCGTGTCGTGTTTTCAGGAGGATTGGAATGTAGTATGAATAAATAAATGAAACTTTTACGGAAAAACTTGATGTAAAAATACAGTTACAATTAAACTAATTATTTAAATGACTATACTAATTAGCAAATGCGTTTATGTTAATCATGTTATAAAATTTAATTCAACATAAAGTTTTAATGTGTTTGCAACGAAAGTATAAAATAATGTAAATGGAATGAATTCCATTTCATTTTTTTAGATTTCATTCCAAATACATTCATTACGGTATATCTACACCTGCAGCGTTACACAAACAGAATTTTGTCAGAATTGGTTCCTTAAGAATTCTTTTTGAATGTAATTTCTAATATACTAGATACTACCAGCGCTTCAGAAACAAATGACGCTCTGAGAGACAAGAAGCGGTGCAAGAAACTCTCCCAGCATTCTTTTTCTATAATCATAATCTAGTCCCAGGATGTCCCATCAACTTAGATATTTAGCAGTGAAGTAGTAGGATTTACGACACAGCCATATTTTAATAAAACCTGTTCCCAGCTAATACCACAGAGTATATATAAGAACTCCCTAGCAACATAGGGAGCTACCACGTAACCATAGAGCATAAAAACACAGGTAAAAAATCAAGAATGGTGATTCGCGCCGCGTTCCGAGATGTTTTTACTTCCCGATCTTCTGTGGCCATGGAACTAATGTCTTAAAAATAATATTTCTAGTGTCATTTAACGGCTTAAATACCTATGATCCCATTTCAATGAGAATGATTTAACAGTATAGGTTATATATATAGCTATTCTTGACATAAGTTGGTTAAATAATTGAATGAATATGCAGTGATTAAATCTGGGCCTTTTAATCTTTATCATTAATTATCATCGCTCTCAAATCTCAGTCTATTTCAATATATTCTATATCAATTTTATTTAATAATTAGAAGTATTTACTTTTTCCGTTAATTTATGAGGCAGAAAGCCAGATAATACAGGCCCAGTGCCCAGGCACTGAATCTTAAAATATATATTATATATATTATACGATAGAACAACTAACATTATGTCGTAGCATAAAAAAATACAGTATTATGTGTTTTTGTGCACGATATAGGCTGCACAAGATCGATTTTTGTGCACAAGTGCATTAACGTATCTACTCAAAAATGTATATCTGTATTAAGGCAAAGAAAATGAGCCATACAGCCAAACACAATAAATAGTTCAGAGATAGAATTTGTTATTTTATAATATTTACTTTAATTTATAAGCCTCATGTGTTTTTAAGACATTTATGAGATATTAAAATTAAAATACGGTAGGTTATTTAATTAATTAAAAATATATATATTACGAAATTAATTTAATAGTAGGCTGTATAGGTCTGGAGCCCAAGCCTAATATCAATGTCGTAAGATTAAAAAAAAAGAGACGTTTAATAATTTCTTCAAATTTGCTAATTTTGTTAAAAATGTCCATGTTATACTACTGTTTTATTTCTTCGCAATCGAAATAAAAAGCAGAGTTTATAACTCGTCCACAAATCATTTTATCCTCGACATTACTATCAACCCTCGCCTTCGGCTCGGGCTGCTAAAAGTCTCGAAAAAAATTGTTCGTTTTGTGCACTCGTTGTAAAATCTAGTATTTCCCTATCGCACAGCCACTTTGTGGAATCAAATACCGGTTGCAGTTTTCCCCAACCGACACAAATTAGGGACCAATAAGCTTAGAGGTCTCAAATTAAAGGCACGAAACACATCTCTTGCCTCTAGCCCATTAGCCATGTCTAATATAAAAAAAAATGCTTTAAGATAACCTCGTAACAAAATTAACGTATATATAAAATCTAATTCATTCGTCAAACAATCAATGTCTTAGTCATTCTTTATAGTCTAAACACATGATCGGATTTGGCACGGTCAAACCATTGGACGCGGTTCGATAGCGTGCCATATTCGATGGTATGTCGCAGTGTTCATCGCACAAATTTATTGTTATTATCGTCCGGACCGTACCGTGTACGACGCCGGACCAATTAGTGCAATGCCTAGCCCACCTAGGGCTTCCAATCCCGCGGCCTGTATTCAATCTCGGCATTTGCGGGACTACGAATTTTCAATCCCGCGGGATCTCGGTATCTGCGGGATCCCGCATATTGAAAATATGCACATTTTAAAACAATGAATTTATCAACTCCACAGTTATTTACGTACATATTACTATTAAAATGAGATCAATCAAATTATACTGTTTTTTTCACAAAAAAAAAACAATAACAAATTCTGAATAAGAAGCAAAACAAAACAAATCGTTTTCAAAAAATACACAACACAAAATTACAAAATCAACCAAAAAAAAAACACATTTTAAACTGATAAATTATTACTTAATTGTTAAGTTTTTTCAGCTTTTAATATTAACTGAAAATGTTTGCGAAGGAAATACAACATTTACAAACTGTCGTCTGCCAAACTACTGCGTATTGTACTCTATTGCCTGGCCAGAAAACGTACACCCCCTTAAATTTTTATTATATTCTAAAAGGATGTATCAATAAACATCAGGAAAATACGAAACAGTTAATAACTTGAGTTATTAAGAATAATAATTCACGCAGATTATCCTATATTGCATCGCATGCACGCTTTTTTTCAGCCCCTCAAATCCCGCGGATCCCGCGCCCGTAATCCCGCATCTCAAGGGATCGGAATTGGATATTGGAAGCCCTACCCACCGGACCGCCCGATGGTCCGGCTGTAGCAAATCCGACCATGTGCTTAGGCTATAAACGAACCATTAATTAATGTCACACTCGTGCTTGTTGTACGACCTTGTCCCTCTTTAGTAAGATCCGACCAACATGTAGTGAAAGTAGATGGCCGTGGCAAGATGGGTATATCGTGACTTATGGCTCGTCACCGCAGTCCTCTTTGTGTACATTAGGACTCTAAACGAAGACATTGTTGTTCATTACTTTATATTATTAACTAGCTAATACCCCGCTACTTCGTTCGTGTACACTCTGAAATGAGCACGTAGTAGCGACATTTCAATGAAATTTTAAAATAAAAGAACACCTATGACATATTATGTAGTCGCGACTCTTTTTGGGGTTCCATAGCCAAATGGAAAATACGGAACCCTTATGGATCGTCATGTCTATCCGTCCGTATGCCACAGCCACTTTTTTCCGAAACTATAAGAACTATTCTGTTGAAACTTGGTAAGTAGAGATGTTCTGTGAACTGCATTCAGATTTTCAAACTAAAATCGAAAAGAAATGAATAATGTTTTTGGGTAATAATAATGAATACTTAGAACTGAAACTTGAAAACAGGTTTGAACGAGATCTAACAAGTAGTTTTTTTACGTCACAATATCTACGTCATTAATAATTTAATTTAAAAAGTACACTATTATTAAAACATCGATAAAAGTTACAATGCACTACAAGAACTTTTATATTATGCTACTTGCTGGTACGGAACCCTTCTTAGGCGACAGTGAAATATTTTATTCAAATCTGTTCAGTAGTTTTTAAAATTCAAATATTTTTATTCAAAATAGGATATGACATCACTTATTGAAAGTCAAAAACTACCACCCATTACAAAAAAAAAATGCCTCAGACCTGAGATGAATGTTCGCAACAAACTCAGCGGGCTTTTGTTTTCATCAAAAAATATGTTTGCAGAGTAATGTTGTACAATTAAACATATTATTTAATAGTCTGAGGGCAGTCCCACACAAATGTTTCTTAACAATTCTTTTGAATATCGTAATACTTTTGTTTTGAATATTTTTTAGGATCTTGTTATAAAAGAATAAACATCGCCCCACCAAAGACTTACTGACTCGAAAAAAGTTTGTCCGTTCCTGGCGTCTTGTTTTGGAGCATATTTAATGCAAACAAACAAACACATAAACAATCAAATCTTTCCTCTGTATATTAGTATAGATTAGATACCGAATTTTAGAAAATTTATTGAAATAGGCGTTACTTTGCGGAAATCCAGAATTATACAAATTATTATTTGAGTTTTCTTTAGTGTTAATTCCGCCAATATTTGTTTTTAATTCGACAGTCTCGTGCCAGATTTTGGCGAGACAACACGTCCTGAGGATGCCTCGTGTAGAGGCGAAACACGTGTCGAATTGTTTAAAGACAAATATTGGCGGAATTAACACTAAAGAAAACTCAAATCATTTGTATAAAGAATTTTATTCAACAGTTCAACAAAAATCTAGTTTGTCTTTTGTTGGTTGCTTATTGGTAACTGATATTTATTGCTTTATCGAACCTTTGTGATTTTCCTGATGTTTTTAACCTCACTCGGTCTTTTTTCTTGATCCCATCCCCATCATGCCTATCTCCATCGAGTGCTGGCATATGTTTTCTTATATTTCAATTTAGTAAGGGCCCGTGTTTGGCTTCCGTACATCAAAATTACAATTGCACGCGTTTTACTCCTTTAAAAAGTGTTTAATTTAAATACTTAAACTAGTTCAATAGGATTTCCTTGCTAGCATCGAATTTTAGAGGAAATGCTGCGTTAAGATACAAAACCGGATAAATCGCATTAAATTCGCAATATTCGCATAATACCGTTCTCTCGTGTCTGCAGGATACGTCTTAAGCTTCGGATATCCTGGCAAATGATTTCCTTAGAAATCATTGAACTGTGAGTGTCTCTCGGTCACGCTTCGTCACACTTGCCGGATACTTTAGAACACTTTTATGCAACAGTAGCTTATGTATTACGTGCTCGATTACTTATGAGTTATCAAGCACGTAAGACATAAGCTTATGAGCTAGGGCTGCGTTAAGAGATTTTCGATTTAAATATAATAAGGAGTAAAAAGTGTACGATTTTTGGGTCATCTAATATATAAAATTCTCGTGTCATGGTGTTAAACATTGAACTCCTCCGAAACGGCTTGATCGATTCTCATTAAATTTTGAGTGCATATTGGGTAGGTCTGAGAATCGGACAACATCCATTTTTCATCCCCCTAAATGTTAAGGGTGGTCCACGAAATTTGTTTTTTGACATTTTTTTTAAATTTGTTTGATTATGAGTCAGCATTAAAAAATACATACAACTTCAAATTTTCACCCATCTATTATCATCTCTCATCTTCTTATCCGTTGGAAAGAGCGGTCTTCCCTAACAAAGGTTCTGCGAACTTAAAAGGGAAGTCCTTCAAATACTATTTACTAAAATGCTAAATAAATAAATTTTTGATGTTTTTTTTATTTTTTTTTGATCTACGATCAACAGTTACTTTTGTATCGCGATTTTAATATCGGCAATACAATGTTTGCTGGGTCAGCTAGTAATAAATAAAACGGCTTAGATCTTAGAAAGCTGTTAAAACGTTGAAACAAATTCAGTTTAAAACTAACGTCTATTTTGAGAAATAATCTTGCGTATAGACAAAGTGTGCGAGAGAGAAGAACATATATGACGAATATACAGCAAGATAGATAACAGAAAAACTTAAAATAAAACTTTTCCAAACAAATATAATATGCAGTAAAAAGTGAAAAAAATTCGTATTCTTCTACAACATAATAATTAATAAAATGTAGCTACAATTATTTTTACTTTTCTATTTCATTTTTTTGTTTCGGTGTCCTCTCACCTCATCACGTCGCGCGTGTGACACAAGCACATCTCACTTATAACAACTATGTATGTACGAGTAGTTACAAACTTACCTTAGCTGACAGCGAATCTAAAAATAACTACACTAACTTTAGAATGTATTGCTGATAAAATAATGTAAATAAAATTCTTAGTAATTATCTCGCTTTTAAGATCATATCAGATTGATTGTTTAGACAATAGTAAGTTCATTCTTGTATCGGCTATTTATATCGGTTCAATAACTGTTATGTCTATTTAAGGTAACGGGTCCGTAGTAATCGACCAAGTTTCGACTTCAGTGGTCATTGCTGTGAAATGATCGAAATTATAAATATTTAGTTACGATATCATTTTTAAAGTGAATACTCCTTTAGGCATGCTGCTTACTTTGTTTTTATGACTAATGAATGAGATTTCGCCGTCTTGATCGGTTACATTACGCTCGTTCGAATAAAGGAGACACGGTAGTTGGTCTCAAATATAGTAAGTCTTGTCTAGTGGTTTAACACTAGACAAGACTTACTATATTTAACTGACAAAGATACGGTGCGACTAGTTTACTTTAGCTATTTTCATAGTATTATGTCCTACGATATATTGCTATGGGGCAATGCTGCCGATATTAATATCATTAATAGACAGGGACGAGGCGAGCAGGACGTTCAACTGATGGTAATTGATACGACCTATCCATTACAATGGAGTGCCGTTAGGATTAATGACAAACCCAAAAATTCTGAGCGGCACTACGATTGCGCTCGGACAGACAGAAGATGTAAAGTCTCATTTGCCCAGTAATTTCACTAGCTACGGTTCCCTTCTGACCGAAACACAGTAATGCTTACACCTTACTGCTTCACGGCCAAAAAAGGCGCCGTTGTGGTACCCATAATCTAGACGGCATCCTGTGCAAAAGAGCCTCCCACTGGTGAAGGTGCCAAAAGAATCAAAGTGAGTGTTGCCTCTCAATATATTCGTGACATGTACATAGGCACAATATGTAAGTGCATTTTCTAGAAACTGTCATAACCATAAAACCAGGAACAAACATAAACTTTACCTGCCTACTACTCGGCGAAGTCGAGTTAGTAAGTATTTTGTGGGCGATGTATATGTTTTTTATGAAAAAATTGTTAAAATGTTTAATACAAAAGTGGGAATGAAGCGAGCACCGTCAGGCTACTTAAATTGAAAATATGATTGTATCAAAATTAAAAAAAAGAAGCCCGTTGAGTTTCCTGCACCCGTTCTTCTCAGGTCTGAGGCATTCATTTCCAAATTAGATGAATAAAAATATTTCAATTCGAATAGTAGGGATTAGTAAATGCCCCAAACATGATACTAGAATTAGTAATCAAATTATGAAATGTGCACGAAGGATTTCGATTGATCGAGTTTAATAATCTCATCAAATAATTCTCTTTTTCAGCCAGACTTGTAAATGAAGATGACGAATTAACATTGAACGCATCGGGTTCACCGACGATAGAAGAAGTATCAACCAATGCACCTCCGGATCCAGTAACCAGAACGACTTCTATAAATAATGACGTAACCACAGAAAACAAAACAGACTTCACAACTACAACAGAAACAAATGTAGCTTCAGATACTATTATGAAACCTAAAGCCCGGTTGCTAAATGTAAATGTAGACGATTTGCAACAATTTGCAAACGCGCTTCACAATCAAAGTCATCTAAAAGAACCAAAGAAAAGTATAAGTGATTTAAGTGATGTTAATATGGAGGCTGATGATGAAGAACCATCAAAATTGATGAGGCACGAACAAGACAAGAAGATTATACCTGATAAATTTTATTCGAATCTACAAGCACCTTTCAATCCACTTTTAAACATTGATAAGTCTGAAGAGGTTGAAAACTGCAAAGAAAATGGAGTTTCTTATAAGGTTAGGAAATATTCAGTTAAAACTACAGTTAGTTTTTTTAAATTTAAAATTTCTGTTATGATAAAAACATATTAATAATAATTATACAATTTAAAAACATATGTGGAAGCTTGTAATTAGCATTTATTAATCTATTTGTTGTGTAAAATTTGTAAAAATGGCTGTAAGTTTCCCAAATAAAATAAAATAATTTTTGACCCATATAATATCTTTTTAAAGATGGGAGAAAAAATGGATCGTGGTTGTGAAGAGACTTGTGAATGCATGCCAGGAGGTATCTTCGAATGTTCACCAAGGTGCAAACACCCATATATTCTTCGCGGGAGAAGGATTATTGATCCCCTTTGTTTTGAGTCACCGGTGGACGAATGCTGTTCAATCATGGCATGTTCCACTTCTAGTGGAGGTGGGTTCAAAATTAAATCAAATTTTCTTTCTCCAGATTAATAAAGTAAGATGAAATAAGTTTTCATCTGATTTTTTTCATAAAATAAAACAATTGTTGTTGTGGTCTAAATTCATTGTGCTCTTCGACAAATATTTTATACTAGCTGACCCGGAAAACGTTGTTTTGCCATATTAATTATTTTTAGAGTTAAACCGTTTCTTGGACATTGGAACATTACTTTAGTTTTATAAAATAAAAGTATTTTTCTAAAATTAACGTAGCCTAAGTAACTCCTTATTACATCAGCTACCTGCCAATAAAAGTCCCATTAAAATTGGTCCAGCCATTTCAGAGATTGGCCGGAACAAACAGACAGACAGACAAAAATTGTAAAAAATATTATTTTGGTGTATACCGTATACATATTCATATACATGTAGTAAAAAACGGTTATTTCAATATAACAAACAGACACTCCAATTTTATTTATATGTATTGATATTTTTACGACCTATTTAAAAAAAAAAGAATGCATGCCAATTTTTTAAATATATCCCTATGCGGTATGTAGTGGGATGACTTGGTTAAAATAGCTACATGTTGTCCATGTATTGAGAGCATAGATTTATAAGCGCTTAGAGAGGAAGATCTCTCTTGCACACACAAGGTCACGCATTATCGGGCTGTCGGGTTGTCTATGGGCTAGTATATTCAAAGTCAATGTGTGATAGTGTCACTTTCTTGTGAAGCTTTGTATAAGTCTCTGAACTAAATTTGAGGTCTTGGTACATGATGCCAAGACATAAAAGAAGCATAATCCATTACTTTTAAGACGGATTACACAATCACTATATCACTTATGTGAACCTGGTACCATAAACTCAAATGCGATGTATGAAAAGGTTTATTGTGAGAGAGATAGCGTATATCGCTTTTTGTTTACATCAATTATACGTCTAGACAGACTTTGACAGCTTTGAAAAACTCGAAAAATATTGAGGTTGACAGTTAACCTCTATTTTGAGCAATGCACGCACACTTACACAAAGTGTCATACAAATCGCGAGTGTAAGACGTAGCTCACGCACACTATATCTTCCTGGCCATTTTTTATCGGTTGTCTAACAGCAAGAGATTCTATCTAGACGTATAAACTATCTAAGAGTTTACCTTTTACACAGCTTTTAATAATTCCATATATTTTCAGAAACAAAACCATCTTCATTAGAAATGTGCAGATATGGAAATGAAACGTATCCAGTCGGTGTCAAGTGGAATATTGGTTGTGAGCAAACGTGCTCTTGTGAAGGAAAGTCTACGATTTCATGCAAACCTAGGTACTTGTTTATTTTTAATTTATTTATTTAACTTTTATAATCGCGGAACTTTAAAATTGTAATTATTATGTCGGGTACTCACGATATATATTTTATTAATGCCTGTATTTCGATCCAATCCTGGTCGCGGCGAAACTGCGGAGGCGGCGAGAAACTCTTGACACATTGACACTAATAGTACATCAATCTGTCCACGTGGCGTCTCTTTTGTTTTGGTCTTTGATTCCCTAATTCACGAAGATTGGATTGAAATATCGGCATCAAATAAATAAAATATTGGTATATCGTG
This sequence comes from Leptidea sinapis, assembly GCF_905404315.1. NCBI lineage: Eukaryota > Metazoa > Arthropoda > Insecta > Lepidoptera > Pieridae > Leptidea > Leptidea sinapis. The sequence goes on from NC_066273.1 coordinate 10,375,815, forward strand.
AGTCCCGTCGTACTAATAACAATATTTTTATTTTATTTCATACGTACGCATAACATTTTTGAACATGAAACTATGGAAATTAAAAAAAAACCCAAATTTCAATATTCTCTATTATGACTAAATATTTTAGTTATATAAAAAGAATTTATATAAATATTATGCTTTACTTTTTTATTAAATAAAAATTATGATTTGAAAACATTAGGTACTTGAAATTAATGATTCAACTCCACTCCTAATCTGCGCTGACTGTAATGCCGAATGATAAACGATGGGCGAAAAACGCGTAATAAAAATTTACAGTTTTTTCATATTGTTATAGCGCCATATCTTGTTTCTTTTACAAAATCTAAAAACTCTTCCTGTGTGAGTTTAACTCGTCATTTACTGCTTTTTTTTTATAAAAAGTAATTGTCTTATTCAATGGAACAGTTGCCTAGAGATGTAACATCAAGGAATATTGAATAAAAAAATAATAAATATCATTAGAAGGAATTTCTTTCGCCTGTGTCTCAAAATCAGCGGTTATAGGAGTAGAGGTGACTTTCACTAAACTGATTTACTTTCCTGATTCGCAATAAACTGTTTGTTATATTCTAGATGTACACGACTACCGCCATCTGATAAATGTATTAACGTACAAGATCCTAACGATGCCTGTTGCGAGATACAAATATGTGACGTTTCCCAAGACGTGCACGAAGAGCCTCTTGAAAACGCCACCATGTCTTCCACGCCACCGACTGAGGTAAGTTCTGCAAACAATTACTAAGGCTGAGATTTATAAAGCATACTTTAATTTAAGTATACTAGGCGCAAAATCGTCCTCACAAACTGTAGTACTGTTCTCACCTCTGTGCGGATGCTCCGAGTACTAGCTTCTTCCATTTGACCGCATACAATGAAGAGCGACTCGAATCATCGACTCTGCATCTTCTACCGCATTTATCACGGGAAGTGCTCAGAGGAGCTGTTCGGGTTGATTCCAGCGGCCGAATACCACCACCGGCCTTTACATGCAAAATACCATCCGCATCACGTTGACGTCTGGCATTCCACAAGCGCGCGTTTTGCAAGTTATTTCTTGCCTCGCACAGCCACTTTGTGAACCAATTACCGGTTGCTGTTTTCCCGAACCGATACGACTTAGGGACCTTCAAGGAAAGAGCGTACTCCCACCTTAAAGGCCGGTAACGCATCTCTTGACACCTGATGTTGCGGATTTACATGGGCGGTTGCCTCACCTGTCCCCATCCCGTGAGACTTATCACACTCATCTAAGTTTTACGAAAGTAAAGTCTGAGCAAAGTCTAAGTATGCTCTAGACCCCAGCCTTAGTATTATTAAAGGTCAAATTAATGAAGCAATAAGGTCTATATTTGTCTAATGGTTTTGAATAAGTATAGAGTATGTGCGGAAAGAGAACCGCCGTGGTATAAAATGGAACTGACGGATTTTTATATCGCTACCCAACCCAGCCATCTGTCAAATTGTTATTTAGACGGAATTTGAAAACATTATCATATTCTATCAAAGTTTCAAAGTATGAAGATGTTGCTATACGCACTATAGTGTGGTAAACATAATAAATATGGTAATTAACAAACCTTTCCACACAGACAGTATTCCATTTGAATATCTAATTATACAATGCGTTTTTTTTGTTTAATTATGAAAGATAACACAGTAGTTGGTATTAAATGATTTACGATACAATTATCGTCAGTTAATAGATATTTTCGAAAATTGGCAAAAATTTCGCATTCATCATCATCATCAGCCGGAAGACATCCACTGCTGGACAAAGGCCTCCCCGAAAGATCTCCACAATCGGTCCTGCGCTGCCCTCATCCAATGTATTCCGGCGATTTTGACCATATTATCAGTCCATCTTGTGGGAGGATTATAGAAAATCATCTTATAAAATTTCGCATTGTTTTAATTAAATTTTAAATCAAGGCATATGCATTAACTCTTATTCATAAAGTTAGCTTAAATCAAACAATTTCATATGTATAAAATTTGATTTTAGAATATAAAACATGAAGATTCTATGGAGATGACTAAAACAACCTTTCGGCCACTAGTACTTCCCGAACCAATTGGCTCTATTAAAGTATTACATAACAACAGTGTTCAAGTAAATCTCATACACCCTAACAACACAGCAGATCCAATCCATTTGTTACTAAGCAGCGATGGAGGCGAAACGTGGAAAGATGTGGAATTGAAGTTTACTAATCTCATATTAGATCTAGAAGGTGGGAAAGATTATGTATTGAAGACAAAAGAGACTGGCACCAAATTTAATTTCCGTATCACGACATCAGATGATGGTAATGAGGTTCCGGTTGAAGATATCAATGAATCTAAAATTGGTTGTTACTCTGACGGACATCTCTATGAAGTGGGTAAGTATTTTTGATTTACTATAGTAACAATTGGTCATAATTTGGCCAGTAAAATTATAAATATAGGATATTATTTAGACTAAAAAATACCAGGTTTAAGAACTTGCTGTGTGTTTATGGTAACGCTAGTCTCTGGAACTACTGGAGAACTACTTCATGAAACTTTTACTAATGCCTTTAGCGTAGCCTGGAGCATTTTAGGCTGTATGGATCAAAATCGTGGAACACAGAAAAAAAGTTTTTGTATGCATGGTTTACATTAAAAATAAACATTCACACAAATGCACCCTAGTTAACGTGAACGAAGTCGCGGGTACAGCCAGTATTATAAAATGAAGTTTAATATTTTTCGTCTCATCTGACCGCAAATAGTTCGTTTCCAATATTTATTTATTTATAATAATAAACACATTATGTACATATGTTTTAGGTGAAGAGTTTCATATAGGATGTTCAGAGTTGTGCGAGTGTATTGGACCAAATAAAAGGGAGTGCGCTCCTCTGGTGTGTCCTAATCATGTTGGTCTAGAACTGGTCTCCAAGAGCTGCGTGCGATGGGCGCCCAACCCTCCTCCACAGCCGCCCAACTGTTGTCCAAGGACTGCGAGATGCCTTAGCGATGGAACATGTTATTTCAGAGGAGTAGCGTATGTATAAACTATTTTACTTAGCTCATTATCAAATCAAAATCACTTTATTCATGTAGGCCAATGAAATTACACTCATGAATGTCAATTTTTCTTTTCTTTTTATATTTACTGCCATTTAGCAAGAGGTTGAGTTTTAATGAGAAGAAGTCGCAAGAAACTTATTACCACTCTTTTAAATCAATATCTTTTTAAATAATTTTAGTTCATAGTTTTATAAATCATTTCAACTTGTTACGTCAAATACTTAAAAGTAATGCCTTACACGATTATTAGGGAAATGATAAAGTAATGGTAAATATACAAAAAGGAAAATTTAAATAAAACGTAAAATCAAAAATTATTAAGTACAGTAAATGCATCGATCCACGCATACCGCAAATAAATTAAGGTATTTTGTGGGCATTTTATTAGGGATTGTAAAAAATATAATATAGTCATTATTAATCGACCTTATTCGATCTTATATACCTGATACCACATTAGAAACATAGAACTTATTTAAATCGATAGTAGACAGTAGTGAATGTTTTAATTGATGACCAATGAGCATTTGCTACTCTTTAAGCAAAAAATAAGATGATTTTAAAAATCTATGAAAATGAAAAACTTTTTTCCTTAGGGTTAAACTGGACTAAATTTTGTCAGCCCCATTCCAAGACCTTGTAAAGCATAGTCTCAATTTCAGACACAAGTTTGTTGCGGTTCTCGTCGGCGCTATCCCGGGAAATTTTGGCACGGTCGGTGTAGGTTGCATGCCCTGCGCTGTCGTCTGCATAGCAATGAATACTGCTGATTTGCAGCATATCATTGGCATGCAGAAGAAACAGTGTAGTAGATAGCACGCAGCCTTATTTTATGGAAGAGATGATAAAAGAGCTTGCGGGTCACTGATTCACATTCTCCTGCAACACCAGCGGACTCACAGGAGTGTTGCCGCCCCTTTAGAAAAGTGTACGCACTTTTTTTGAAGGTTCCCATGTCGTATCGTCCTGAAAACACCGCACAAGGAAGCTCATTGCACAGTTCGGTTATACGTGGAAGAAAGTTCTTTGAAAATTGCACTGTGGAGGAAAGCCACACATCCAGATGCTTGAGATTATATCGTAATTTGTGGCGTGTCGTGCGAAGGTGAAATTTGGCACAGAAATAAAAAAACACTCCTCATGATAGATGCGGTAGAAGAAACACAATGAAGTGACGTCTCTACGCAACGCCAAGTGATCTAATTGGATCCCGGGATCCAGTTCCCTGAGATCTCTCATTTTGAGCAGCTTTAATTTATTTAAGTTGTTGGTCTTAGGATGACCATTCTAGCAAATATGCTAAGTTGTCTAAATGGTTCGAATGAGTTTGTCTGACTAATATAAATCGAATAATCATTTTAGAATTCCTAACTGGAGCGAGGTGCCCACATCTCTGTCTGGCTGTGAGCAACATTGTTACTGTGAGAATGGAGAACTAGATTGCCAAGAGGCCTGTAGCCCTCTACCAACGCTACCACCTCAGACGCTACGGTGTCCCCCGATGCATAGGCCTGCACCCGTCAATATATCTGATGAAGACTGCTGTAAGCAATGGGGATGTGTGCCAAACGGTAACAAACCAATTTCATACATATCTTTATGTTATCGTGATCTATAATATAGTGTAGGTCTGTATGTAGGTTTATCGCAGTGCTCTAATATAGTAGTACCTACATAGGACAATTTTCACGAAACATCTATAAGATTTTTTAACATTTCATTTATATCTTGTATGGAACCCTCGGTTAATAAATTGGCTGCCAGTTGAACAGTCTAATTTTATTACTGTATTATATAATTAAATTTAAAGTGCATGTACTTTATATGTGTCATATATTCAACTGTAATAAGGTATTTCTTAAGTCATTCATTTTAATAATTATTGCATGTATCAACTAAGTAATAATCATTTATATCCGACTTCATTGCATGTTTAATCATTCATCAATCATTGCTTGCAGCTGGATTCCAGAATACATCAGCTTATAAAACCTATGCATCATCTTACAACTACATAACGCCCATTTCACCCGTAATACCAACATTATCAACATACGTTATACCCAAACCAACATATACAACAGAATCAATGAATATTTTAAAAAGATTACATCCTGCGACTTTAAATTTATTTAAAATATCATCCCATCCACAATCAAGCGTCACAAAGTATTTAGAATCATTAGAATCATCACCATTAAATTCTTCTTACGAAATAGTGCAACAGAATTCAGATTCGTATGAGAACATTAACAATATCACAGCGTTTAGATTAGGTGACGAATTTTCAGAAAGGAATACTTATACAGATCTATTAACTAAAGATAAAAGTGGAATAAATAAAGTCCCTGTAAAACCAACCATTATTGAAAAATCAAATAAAATTTCAGCTGGGGTGTTAAGTGGCCCGTACAAAGGACTGCCAGAAATAAAAAGTAAAACAGCAGTTTTGAATAATAAACAGAACGAAATATTTTATAATTCAAAAACTGGTTATGTTAAATCTGATGGTATATCGAATATAAAATATCCAAAATCTCAATTACATTACAATTCTTATTCACCTCTCTATAATAGAATCGTACTCAGTGAACCTGGAAAATCTAGCGAATACCATGACACATCTGACTCTTCGACTCAAAATAAGTATTTTGAGCCATCCATCAATGTATCTATAATATCTCAGATGGCCAAAGCATATAAACATTTGGTTAATTCAAAGAAGCAATTGGACACATTAAAAAACAATAAACATAAACACGTTACAGTGTTACATCATAAAGATTTAGAGAGTATTAAGGGTAAACAGTATACATGGAAAGAAGGAAATGTTCATTCATTTTATAAACCCGCCAATCAGTATGAAGGCGACTTGCTTAAAGCACTTCCAAATACAAAAATGTATGCAACAATTCCCCATTCCAATAAGCATCGCAATAAACCTGATATTACATATTCACCACTCGATCTCGAAAATATGTTAAACCAAATGGAAATTGAATCTGAAGTAAATAGAAACCTTGGAAGATCTGCTGAAAAGAATCGAGTGACCGCGGCAGGTCAGTAAAATGGCCTTGCCTTGTCGTTTTCCTTTCTGAATACTTATCACAACTTTGACAAACTTCACAACTAGACACAGAAATGAACTATTGCATCACCGTTACATTCTTGCAGGATACACTTATTTTCTTTAATTTTGACTGCTAAAGATAGATGCTTACTTTCACTTCATGCATTCATTTCATTTTCATTTCAACTGACGTTTATTTTAACATTAATGAGGTCTTTAAGGATAAGCTTCATTTTCAGGTCAATTATCTCCCGGATTTCCAGTAAAACACAATACACAACCTCCCTTTCTTCCAACTGTGCCACCTGATCATTATCCACAAGAGGATATACAAGATTATGACCAAAATAATATTCACCGTCCTGATAATCCTCTGGATCCGGCAGCTGGCCTTCCTCCAGGTCTTCCTTTGCCTGGATATGAGGATAATAAGAAACTAACAGTTATATCTTTGCAAGCCGATTCTTCTACAACTATAAAGATGTTGTTTGGCTTACCCTCTGTACTGGTTGGATTAAGAGGGAGCGTCGATTTGAGATACACAGATTCTGAGTAAGTAATTATTTACCGTATTTTATTTTTATCTATCACTGCACAATATTTTTTGATGTCGATAACTTATAGACATTTATAGTCTTTTTTAATTGAGGGACAAACGAGCGTGTGGGTAGGCTTATGTTAAATGATTACTGCCACCCACATTCTCTTGCAACACCAGAAGAATCACAGGAGCGCTGACGGCCTTTTATAAAGGTTTTTTTACGAGATGCATATGTCGTATCGTCCTGGAAACACTGCACAAGGAAGCTCATTCCGGTTGTACGTGGAAGAAAGTTCCTTGAAAACTGCACTGTTGATTCTAATTTGTGGCGTGTCGTGCGAAGGTGGAATTTGGCGACAGGAATCAAGTCAAACAGCTCTTCTAACCATTCCCCGAGATAAATGTAGTAGAAGGCACATAATGAAGCGACGTCTCTACGCAACGCCATGTGATCTAGTCATTCTCAGAGTACTGTATCCCGGACAATTCGAGTAGCACGCAGTACATATCTGATATGCTAATAATGTGATGAATATCGAATTTAACTCTGCATCATAACATTGATAAAAGATCGAGAGCAAACGATCCTTTTCAGAAATACAAGCGAGCGGTAACGACAGTTTCATAACTATTTCGCATTAAAGAATTTCAATAAGATGCATATTGTATCGTCGACGTTAATAATTTAGCAAATTGGAACATCAAAATCACTAAGTAGGCTTTTTCTTAAATTAATGGATTAATACATTAAATACATATTTTTTCAGCGATGAAGATGTCTCGCACTGGCTTTCTCAAGTATTTGCTCCAGCGGACGAGATACTCACAACTCCCCGGCTTGAATTTCGTTTGTCTGGCCTTAAACCTTCAACGACTTACAAAATTCGCGGAAAGTTATTCTTACACAATCTCCCAGTTGAACCTGAAAGCGAAATATATACTGTTCGTACACTGGATGCGCCAAAGGTAGGTATTTAAATACTGTTATCCCTACAAATATTATAAATGTGAATGTAAGTTTGTTTGTTACGCTTTTACGCTGGAGCTACCGAACCGATTTAGGCTACATTTTATCCTGAAAAATCCATGAAAAAATAAATAAATAAAAATCCGTGAAAAACTGAAATTCACATCAATCAGCCATAACTATACCAATAGTAGGTTTAGTTTGCCATAGCAATCTTCCTCGAAATGAGATTTATATAATATGTTGGGAACGGGAGCGAAAACGGGAACCGGAACTGGAATAGGACGTGAGATAATCTTCCATTCCAAATTTACTTATTATTTATTAAAACCCTTTTTCTACTCGGACGAAGTCGCGGGCATTAGCTAGTATTTATATATTACTCAAACTATAGAACAAGAAATAGCATTGCATATTTAGATTTCAAGTCAAAATAGGCAGTTCGTTTACTTAAAGATGTTGGGTAAAGATACTCAGATCTGTTTTGCAAATTTAAATCATAGGTTATCATAATAATAGAAAAATTATAATAAATGAGATGTTCCCAGAATCTGTGCACTTTTAGTCAGATCTTTGAACAGTATATAAAATTAAATCTATTTCCAACAAAAAAAATTTCATTCAAAACATTTAATTCGTCGCCTCTGATATGTACGAAGGGAACGATGGCTGGTCCATGTGTCGACTTGTAGTGCCAGAACGGGTGCTTATTGTAGTGGCAGGTCGATCTGTTATAGTTAATAAATTCGTTGAATGTATTTGTTAGATGCGATTACTAATCATTGTGACAGTAATCACGACCATCGTGTTCACCAAGCATCCTTATACACACAATGAATTCAAGCTCTAAAGGTGGATGCATCCAATATACGAAAATTTTTATTAATACAGTTTATTCTTTATACTTTTCATGAAATACTTAATATTATTTAAACACGATTCATATATTGGATGCAGCGCCTTTCAAACTTATTTATTATGTATATTACAGCCATTGTAAAATACTCTATTTCATTGAAAAGATTGGCCGTTGAGTTTCTTGTATATTCTTCTAACGAACTCTACTTGTTCCGAACATGTGGTAGATTCTGTAATTTAAAAGAAATACTTATGGTGACGATTCAAAAGCGCTTCGCTTAAGCCTAATTGAATAAAGTTTATTTGACTTTGACTAATTAAACTTCAAACAAATGTTTTCGTAATTAAATGTACTATATAATATATATTTCCACGAATCTATGAATATTAATAGTTGTTCAATAACAAAAACAATTGCCTTAGAAATATAATATGTTTTCGATTAGTATAAATTAATTAAAATGATTTGATTTTATAGATTGAGCATCCTGGGGAAAAACGAAGGGAAATAGACAGTAAATTGACAGTGGTTGATGTGAATGATACCACGGCACATCTAAGTTGGAGACACTTCTCTGAAGATGAGCTTCAATTTATTGACGGGGTACAAGTACGGTAAGTAAGCTACATTTAGTTCACACATAAAATTTGAAAACAAAATTTTATGAATGATCAGGGAATCGAACCAACGACCTTTTGCGATCCGTACTCTGCCAACTGAGCTAACCGTTCGAGTGACGTTCGTCATAAAATCTTGTATGATTTGTTCAACTTTCAGGTTGTGGCTTCATCTACAGGATCTACTTTACAGTTGATAACCTGCTCAACCCCAATATTTGCATATTAGGAAATTGACTTGAGATGTCACTCTTGCTTATCTAAACATAGTTTTAAATTTATTTGTTGTTATATTTTATTTTCAAATTTTATTTGTATATTAATCCTAGAAGTGAGGGTTATCACTTTAAAAACATAAAAAAATGTTTACCTTTAGTTATATTTAATTTATTAATATGATATAATATTTTCTAAGTATAATGGAGCTACAGAAGAAGGAATGGGCAGCATACAACAATAACCAGCAATTTTGTGTATGCCAGGATCATGCAGCAACATAACAAATTATACGTTTCTTATTCCAAAGCATTTCTTGCGGATCATAAAGAATTTTAATAGCAGGGTAAAAGAGATTTGGATTACTCTAATTTAATCGTCATTTTGAACGTTGGCATAAGTGTTGCCAAACGCATTGTGTCAAAGTTTAACTAATAAATATGATGACAATCCAGAGTTACTATAATAATTATTAAGGTTCACACTCAACGCTATGTATATTTTCATTTCAATTCAGATATCAGTCGTCTAATCTTTCGGCATTGGTTGGTTATTTTGAAGGGTTGCAGATTTGATCTATCTCTGGTCCTCCCAGTCCTTAGCAAAACAAAGAGTATGTCTATTTTTAAATTTAAAGTAGGTATTAAAATGTGTGATTTCTGTGTTTCAACATTATTTACACCGATAGTTACAACCACTGGTATTTATTTATAAACCAAATTCTAAAGGCATAAAAGGCATTAAATTTTCATGCTATTGCTATTAATTAAAATAAACATAATCTAGTGCCAGGCTTTCCGATCACTTAGATATTCTGAGGTGGGGTAGTAAGATTTACGACAGAGCTATTTTTTAGTCGTTTTAATTTATTTATATATAATGCCTGAACAATGGCTAGGCCTTTATTATAAAACTGTATACATTTACCCTTAAACCTATTATTACGTAGCTTATGAGAGAAAAAGTGTGAAAACTTACAGAGTCTTAACAAAAATTCTTTTGCATTGTCAGCGATTGATCCATCGCTTTTTTATATATGAGAGGCCAAACGACCATCTCGCCTTACTAATTTGGCTATATCTGAACGGAACTGTCTGTCTGTTGTACTGTTCAAACCTTTATTCACTTGCACTTAAACTACATTATAATAAGTGATAGACTGCCATGGATATCTTCACTCTAAGTTCTGTAGCACCAATCAGTGGCAGACTCAGGTTTAAAGCCGTCAGTTAAAGCAGCAGCTGAATGCAAAGAAAGCCTTTTGATCCTGGGGTGAGACGCTTCACATAGGAGGGAATTCTGAAGTGTCGCAACAGATACTTTTTGAGTCCAAGTTTCTAGGTGTCGTCGATAGCTGGTGACTTCATCCAGCATTACCTTTAGTCAACATTTTGTACTGATTCCAGGTATCGTCCTGTGGGAACACCAATATATGGTATGACGGAACTGCTGCACCACAGCAGGTCTGTGGCTGAGCTGATAGATCTTCGACCTGGAACAAGATACGAAGCTGCACTGGTGCTCATTCCACCTCCCCACTCAGCCACTGAACTGGTTGATCCCGGACATGTCGAGTTTACTACCGCACCTTATATCGGTATGTAACAAATTCAAATATTTTTATTCAAAATAGGATGTGACATCACTCATTGAAAGTCAAAAACTACCACCCATTTCAAATGAATGCCTCAGGCCTGAGAAGAATGGGCGCAACAAACTCAGCGGGCTTTTTTTTTCATCAAAAAATATGTTTACAAAGTAATATTGTACAATTAAACATATAATTTAATAGCCTGAGGGCGGTCACTCCATTTCCAATCTGTGGTATCATTAAGAAAGTCATTTATGTTATAGTAACCTTTACCACACATACGTTTTAAACAATTCTTTTGACTAACGTAATACTTATGTTTTGCACATTTTCTAGGATCTTGTTGTAAAAGCATATAAAATCGCCCCACTAAAGACTTACTAACTCGACTTAGCCAAGTAGTAGGCATTATAAGCTTATGTCTGATCATGGTGTTAACATTATGGTTATGACAGTTTCTAGCAAATTCACTTATGTGCCTATGAACATACATTACATTATCAAGAATATGTGTTTTAATCTACAAAGCAGCGTGTAATGTTAAAAATTAAGAAATCTATATAAATTAAAATAGTGCCAAGTTCCACATAATTATTACCACATTCTATACCTGTTAGTCAAATAATATGAAAAAATTTGCTCTCAGTATATCAGACTATAATAATTATACATATATCTGGCTCTTTAAGTTATAAGGTCCGGGCGCTAAGCAGGAAGAATTTCGTACGTTAACCTGTTATTACCTGTCCCTGTCGCTCCCGCGTAAATATAATGCGTCTCGCTCGCACATATGCAATGGCTGCTGTCCTCAGGGATTGTTAATCTTTTAAAGTGAGCAAGACGTATTATATATACGCAGACTTCTGCCAGAGACAGGTAATAAAGGTTAACGTACGAAATTCTTCCTGCTTGGCGGCCGGACTTTAGTTCGCGGCACGAGATGCGAGCAAAAATAGAAATTGGTAGTAGAAGTACCTACACTGTAAATACAAATTGTGTGAAAGTATAGGTACGGTAGCTGAAAGACAAGTCTTGATCCAATAGATGACACGTGTCTCGACTATGAGCCAATGAGCGCTTTGTCGGCTTTGCTTGAGCTTCAGAACATCCAATGAAAAGCGTGCTCACGAATCTGTACGAATGTGGGTAGCATCAGTACGAGAACTGTTTATTCATTTTTAATATTTATTTTATTTTATTTTCATAGGGTGGCTAACAGCCGTCAATACAAAAACATATATCTACATGTTTATATATAGGCCAATTAAAAGCCTCCACAAATAGGTATTAAATAGTATTTTTTTTTACGTTTTTACAAATGCTTAAACTAATTAAAGGCATTACTATGTACTAGTTAACTACGCTTTTTTGCAATTTAAATTGACTTAAAGTATACATATATTATGTTGTCATTGTATAACTTTTCTGTGACTTGCAAATAATCTTGTATAATATGTTTCTTAACACTACCTAAACTGGAACAAAAAAGATCTATTTCGGATGATTTTAGTTTGTTAAAATTATACGAAGTACGTGGTATAAAGGAGTGTGATCTATAGTTTGTGCGCATGAGTGGAATATGGAGGAGATTCTTTTTTCTAGAATGTTGGTACGGTATATTGAGGTTTATTTTAGATAACAAGGTTGCACTGTAAATCTTACCCTGAGCAATTTTCATAATAGTCGTAATATCAGCCATGGATCTACGGAGTGTTAATGGTAGGAGATGAAATCGAGTACACCGAGTCTTGTAATCTGTTTTGGGAATTCTGAACTCATAATTTAAAAATCTCGTAAATTTTTTCTGTATTTGTTCAATTCTTTTACTATGTATCATATATACCGGATTCCAGATTTGACTAGCATACTCTAAATGACTACGAACATAAGCGCAAAAAATAATTTTTAATGTTTTCATTCTCTTGAAGCAGTTCGCTGAACGTATTATAAACCCAAGTGCTTGTGATGCCTTATTTGCAATATTGTCGATGTGACATTCGTAAGTTAGCTTGCAGTCAAGAGCTACACCTAGATCTGTGACACAATCGACCCGCAATAGAAATTGATTATTTATAGTATAATTAAATTTGATGATTAGCTTTTTACGGGAAAAACATATAAAAAGACATTTAGGTATATTAAGCCAAAGCTTATTATTACTACAATATGTTGCTAGTCTATTGAGATCTTCCTGAAGGAGATCAATGTCATAGATATCGTTGATAGGCCGAAATATCTTCATGTCGTCAGCGAAAAGTAAATAATTGGAATGATGAAAGCATGTATCGATGTCATTTATGAAACAGATAAATAATAAAGGACCTAGGAGTGAGCCCTGAGGAACTCCAGAAGGTATCGTGATCCATGAGGAGGTGTAGCCATTTAAAACAACTGCCTGAGTTCTGTTTTTTACGTACGAACTTAACCATCTAAATAAGTTACCCCTAATACCAAGACCAGCAAGTTTCTGAAGAAGGATTCTATGATCTATGCGGTCGAAAGCTTTGGTATAATCTGTACACACAACGTCAATTTGTTGACCACCGTCCATGCAATCAGTTAAGAAGTCAGTGAAAACAAGTAAATTAGTAACCGTTGATCTTCCTTTTATAAAACCATGCTGTTGTTGGTTTAACACATTTTTAAGGCTACTAATTATATACGTAATTTATTTATTTATTTATTTATTTATTTATTTATTTATTTATTTATTGGAAGCGTAATTAAATCACATATTGCCATTAAAAAAGGAATTAATTGATTTCCAATACTACTATGATGAAATTATATCTATAATAGCGTTCTTATCTAAAAAGTACTGATTATTTCCTCCTAGATCCCTACAATTGGTCAGTGACAGTAGAGGCTAAGGTGGTGGGCTCAGAGGCAGCGGAACTGACCTGGCGTGGAGTTCCATCCCCGGGAGAGCGCTGGGTACGTGTCTATAGAGCAGCGCATGCCTGTGGGGCCAACAGGAAGGAACATGATGACTTCCGATTAGCAACGAGGGACTCACCACCAGCCATCACCCTGGCTGGTCTTGAGCCTAACTCGAAGTAAGTTTATTATTTCTTCTTATTGTATGTACTTGTTACTTTAATAATTGTTAAAAAAAAATTATTCATTATGTATTAGATATTAGTAACACAATAAAATCGACCTGTAGATAACGATGTGGGTTTTCAGTAGAAATTAATTTAAAACTGTACTTTGAAATTGTAAAATGTATTATGTGAACTGTTTGTTATCCCAAAGATATGAAAATAAAAATAAATATAAAATAAAATAAAAATGACACCTTTTGTAGAATTTCAAATAACAAACGTAAACTTATAAACTACCAGAAGATTAAGTTTTAAGTTTAAGTTAGAAAGCACTGACTTAATTTTCACGAAAATATTTCAGATGTCGTGTATGGTTGGAGTTATTCTTGACGAATGGAAAAGTTAAAACTAGCAACGTGTTGGAGATCTACACCAAGTCATCAGATTCACCGGAACCTATTGACAGTAAGTATATATCTTGTATTTTTTGTAATTAACATCAGTAGACCATTATGGAACTTTGTCATTAGCCCCTCTTTAAAGCGTACCTCAAGCTTACCTCATATTAGGGTCGCCAGGTGTTTCAAGCTAGCCCAATGCCTACTGATCAAATTTATTGGCATCTGTGTGTAGATTTCTTCGTATCTGTGTGTAGATTTCTTCGCATCTGTGTGCAATTTCTTCGCTTCTGTGTGTAGATTTCTTCGCTTCTGTGTGCAGATTATCCGCATCTGTGTGCAGATTTCTCCACATCTTTGTGTAGATTTCTTCGCTTCTGTATGCAGATTCTTCGCATCTGTGTGCAGATTTCTCTGCATCTGTGTGCAGATTTCTCTGCATCTGTGTGCAGATTTATTCGCATCTGTGTGCAGATTTCTCCGCATCTGTGTGCAGATTTCTTTGCATCTGTGTGCAGATTTCGTCGCTTCTGATCCCTTTATCCATGTCTTCCATTAAAATATCATCCTCTGATGTTATATGTTCGCCGGTGACCTTATACAATAACAAATCTAAGGAACAACTTTCTTGTATCCATGCCTGTCTCACTACCCGTGTAGATATTGAAATCGTAAGTACGCGCGGTGGCCCCATCAACGGGGCTATCCGGTAGGGACTCAGGAGTTCCTTTTGAGCTTCCTAAAGACGCTGAAAGATAATCTAATTTACAGTCATTACTGCTTAGTGATACTTATTCAAATTTGAATGTTGTATCCATTCGGAAGAGACTATTTTAGACCTGAATATAACGGGAACAAGAAACTCACCTGGACATTTCCATTTTATAATTATTTCACTTGTTGTACAAATAAATATATTTAAATTAACAGCTTCAATTCCTCCATTCCTAAAGTATAGTATGATCTATTGTATTGTAAGTGATTTACAGTATTTTAACCTTGACAAATTTTTTTGTTTGAATTTAGGAACATAATTATTTATTTTCTAGAACCTACTTCATAAGAGTCATAGAGTGTAATATGCATTTAATGTTATTTGCAGATGAAATAGAAGCGTCGTCAATTGCAGGTAGCCGCGGGGCCCCACACGGAGATTACTACGGGGCCCTGGTGATAGTGGGAGTGATAGCAGCACTTGGAGCCCTATCCTCTGTGCTCTTACTGCTAGTGGTGGTCCGAAGACATCGCCCAAGATCTGTGCCTATCACACGTAAGTGAATACACTTATTAAATATCCTGTCTTTTTGCACCCACTTTGTGGCCAGCGATCTATAGACCGTAATCATCTCAGGTCGTTTGTGTGATAGTTATTCGACAAATGAGCATTCAGTAACTCGCACTCGCTCACCTCAGCTGTTTGAGAGAACTGTTTACATTGCGAATAAATGCTGAAGATGCTGCTCAAAAAGATGTGCAGATGCCCCTCAAATCAGAACATAACAGTTCAACTGCGTGCATACATATTTGCCCAGTTCTTCTCCAGAGTGCCGTAAGAGGCGACTTAGTGAAATTTCCAATGGGAGATTTACCGGCAAGATTATAGGTACTACTACGGCGCCTTTTCTGCTCTGAAGCAGTAATGTGTAGGTAGTGATATAAGTTGGCAAATGAGGCTTAACATCTTATGTCTCAAGGTACAACAAAGGTGACAAGCGCAACTGTAGTGACGCTCAGAATCTTAGGGTTTTTTCAAGAATCCTCACGACCTGCTCGTCTCGTCTTTTATTGTATACAAAAAAAATATTTTGCCTCAGAAATAAGCGTAGTAGCAGTACTGCCCTGGACTAACATACAGTTCTACAGCTACTTCATATTAAAACTTCACCAGTATTTGTACTGTCTAGTAAATTCATTTAATATCAACGTTAATATAATAATTAATTATTTTGTGTAACGTTTATATAAAATAATCGGAACTTAACGTCAAAGATTTTGAAATTACGTGAATAGCACCACTGATCTATTCTAGGTATAAAAGAAAAGAATCGTTACGTGCGTGGCCGCTCTTCGGGATATTTGAAAGTAGTGTTTAAATTTTCTTTGGCGATATTTTCAAGCGACCCCGCCTGCGACTACGTATATTTATCAGAAACGATTTTATCTATAAAGAAATTATCACGACTAGTTTAGTGTATCGGTACTCTGCAACACCAGAGTAATCGCACGAATTGACGATATTATGACTTTTAATATTTTGCGCTGACCTTTCATGTACTATAAAATATATACAATAATAAACTTATTTTTATATATTTATATTTTTTTTTATAATCGCTTATAAAATGCTAACAGAATATCTTTATTTATTTATGGTATGTGTGGATGATGCAGCTACTGTACTCAATAACTTTTGTATTAATTTATATTTACTTTTTTGACTTACTCGTGTAAGGCATTGACTATTTGACGTTTGAGTATGTTTGTTGCATCATTTTACATATTATATTGTAATTGAAATGATTTGTAAATCGATGGAAATGTAAATCTGGAGATATAAAAGAGTGGCAATGAGTTTCTTGCTACTTCTTCTCATTAGTTCAACCCTTTACGAAGTAGCGGTAGATTAAATAATATTTTTTTTTTGACATTATTGTAATTTCCATGATTTTTGATTTGATTTGAAACATGGTAAGCTCCTTAAACATGAGATATCTGCTTGTGAAAGTGCCGTTAAAAAAACATTTTTGTTGTGAATCTGTAAAAAAAGCGGCCGTTAAGTTTCTTATCACTTTTTGTTCATTATAGCTGAATTAGTTTAGGCATAGACAAATACGAGTTGGATTTATTATAGCTCCGATTTCACCATAGATGTAGATCTCGATTAGAACACTTTTACTAAGCTTACTCACAGGAGTATTTTTTTTTAGTTTACAGATTCAATTCGGATTTCACCAACACAAACTAAAACTAATCGCAGTTATATCCTTAACGGACTTAAATGCTGACTGCCGAATTTCGGACATTCATCATATTTGATTGCGTTAAAGAGCTGTCACTGTCGTTTATCGTAATAGAATTGACATAAAAAAAAATGATTTTGTATATACTTATCGATGACAGTTTTGACAGGTATTTGATAAATTCTATTTTGTATGACCTGTAAACTTAGTAAACAGTATACGTCAATACGCTGAAAAAGTATTAGTAAAACTTTGTTAATCTTGGCACCGATCATTACAGTAAACACTGGTTAACACCGAACAAATAACATGCTCTAAGCTTGGTCTACTGAAACATAACATTGGCTGATTTGTGATGCTCTTTCAGAAGCCAGAGTTTCGTGAAAATAAAGATAAAAGAGATCAAGACTGGCATTTGAACTTGTTTACGTAAAAAAAATTAACAAAAAAACAACCGACTTCAAAAAGATTAGATAGGTATAATATGCACTATTTTATTATTATTTTTTATATAATTTAATTAATTGATCTAATTCTAGTTACGATTATTGTTATTTTTGTAATCTGTGTCCTCCCGCCGCGGCTCCGCTCTCGCCTCTCGCCTCTACAAGTTGCGCGTGCGACTCAAGCACATCTCACCTATAACTACAAACCTACCTTGGCTGACACTGACTCCAAGAATGATCAAAATCGGTTTACTCAGTCGAACAAAAGTCGAAAATAACAAACATATAAAAAAGGACTTATGGACGAACCTCCGCCTTTTCTGAAATCGGTTAAAACTGAGTTTTATTAAACTCAACTTGAAGTGTCATTGTTGAAAAATTCCGGGCTTAGCGGTTAGACTATTATCTTCGCGAACGTTCTACAAAATATAATTAGCTGCACGTTACTTTCAGCGCGGCCCTCAGCGCCTCGCGAGTCCTCCCTGCCGCCATATGACAACCCCGCCTACAAACTGGAGCTGCAACAAGAAACTATGGGTAAGGCTTTGCTTGTGTTGAAATACAACGACCTCAGAATACAAAACAAACCAGAACCAGTATTCAATCACATTTCTACGCAGCGCGATGTGTCCAAAATAACTCCCCGCCCGCGCCTTAGGCCTGCTCAGTAGACCAGCGCTCCATACATTACCGCTTTAGGCTTATTGTATAAATTCAATATTTAATTAAATCAAATGAAACTCACGGATGAATTGAAATCCTATTGAATTTTTACGCATGCCTGAGTGCCAAGTGTGAGATTTTTTACCTATTCGGTCGCGTGAAAGTTAACTACGATTAATATGGCGTTGGAAGAGCGCCATCTAGTAACGGTAGAGGAAAACGTTATAACGCTCTTTCGACGCCATACAAATCGTCGGCCATTGCTAATTGTGTGTTTCTGGTTTGTTCTGTATAATAATTCTGAGACTATCATATATTTTAATTATTATTACTTAATGATGTGCATTCTAATGTAAATAATGATAAGTTTATGATTGTCAAAGTTTAAATATTTGTGTTCTGTTGGAGTGCATCATAATTAAAAAAAATATAGACTTGATATTAATGACGATGTCAAGCCGATTTCGGCTACTTTCAATCAACATTAATTATTATTTAAGTTTATTTTTTTATTGCGAATACTAAATATATTATTTAATTAAGTTATTAAAGTTAAAAAAAAAACAAGTAGCTAAACTTTCAGTAGGTAATCATAAATTTATAAAAACGCAATCGATAGATTATTAATCTGTGTTTTTTTTCGCAGATCTTTGACAATTAAGTTCCCGTGACCACAAGAGTGTGCTCAACGGGATAAGCCATCGAGATGATATGGGACACCTAAAAGTGCCCTCCTACCAGGAAAATGGAGTTTGACGTTAACTAAAACAGGAAAGTGACTCCCTGTTCATTCATACCGTAAAATTTGCTTATTAAGAATAAGTGTTCAAATATAAGTGAGAATTAAAAAATAAGAATCACATTGACGAAACTAAACGTGCATAACAAACGACGGTACTGAAAGAAGTAAGTTTATTGTTTATGGTGATATTTTAATCCCAAAAAGATTTTACGATTTGTCTCTACTATGTGAAATAGTGGCTATAGGAATTGATTTTCTCATTTCATAGAAATTTGCTAGAATTGAAATGCACTTACGACAACATTACGCAATACATCAATGGTTTTAATTTATAAAATAATTTGTTGCTAGATCTACATAATTTATGTGTGCATTATTATGTCAAAATTCATTAATTAAAGTATAAATTTAAGACGTAGGTATATAAAATTATATATTCTAACAAACGCTTCGGAATATAAGAAGACTTCATTTTTGTTTATGGATTACCGTTTACTGCTTCATTCAGTATTATACAACAAATTATACAGGTTAAAAAACCTGTACTATATCTTGAGGAAATAAGCGCATTAAAAAAAGAAAAAAGATTATAAATATACCAAATTATAAAAGTTTAATATTTCCTCGCCCACACACCCATTTCATTCATGTATCAGGCAAAGGGCGCGCGCGCGGCGGCATGAACGAAAGTTTTGTATGAATAATAAACATTGCCCCACATATTCGTTTGTGACGCCTCGCCGCGCAGCTGATGCTATCTGTAGGCCATTGGAGCGAGGCGAGGGCGATGACCTTAGTTTACTGATAAAATAAATAGGTCAGGGGCTCTCAAGGTTTTTGAAAAAATTTAATATGAAATGTTCTATTTACTGTTACATTTAATCTAAGGGGTTTTATTTTTTTTTGTGGTGTGGTGTATCCGCATTCTACTTCATATCGGTGTCAATTATAGTCCAGGGTTTTTTAACATAGTGTATAAATTCCGTAAGGTGACGCAACAAAAAATAATTAGTAAGAAAAAATACTCCCAAGTGTTTCAAATCAAATCAAATCAAATCAATTAAATCAAATCAAAATCAGTTTATTCACGTAGGTCACGAAAATGACACTTATGAATGTCAAAAGAAATAAAATATTTTTCTTATTGAATCTACCGCTACTTCGTAAAGGGTTGACCTAATGAGAAGAAGTAGCAAGAAACTCATTGCCACTCTTTTATATCAAAATTTACAGATCATTTCAATTACAATATAATATGTAAAATGTAAAATGATGCAACAAATACACTCAAACGTCAAATAGTCAATGTCTTACACGAGTAAGTCAAAAAAAATAAATGTAAATTAATACAAAAGTTATTGAGTACAGTAGCTGCATCATCCACATACACCATAAATCAATAAAGGTATTCTGTGAGCATTTTATAAGCGATTATAAATAAATAAACATGTATATATCTATACATATGTATGTATACACAATAACTTTAAAGAATCTGAAACCGAGTCCCCGGCAACAGGATCATCCCGCCACCACAAGCAGCGCCCGTTCACGAGCATGACGCATGAGCCAGCCATCGCCTCCCTCAACCATATTTTAGGGAAGGGGACGACCCGTCCCATGTTGCCGCCACAAGCAGTGACATTTAAGCGAGCATGATGAAACCTGTTACGAGAACTCAACAAACAACAATAAAATAATCCTAATACATCCATATATACCTACATATCATGCAATACTCACCAAATACCTCTACTTACAATTTGACAATTCTGCTTAAACTTGTAATTAATATTATATTTTTACTAACAGTAATCAAAAGCTCAATCCTTTAGGGTAAACTTATCAAAATCACCTTATTCAGGCAGGTCAGGGAAATGACTTTTCTTTTTATATCCACCTCCTTTGAGGCTTGCCACTTCTTATTAAAGCTCAACAGCTTTAATAAGAAGTGGCAAGAAACTCTTTGTGGCAATCACTCACAAATAATTTCAGTTACAATATATGTAAAGTTTAACGGCCGTTCCCAATATACTATCTACATGTATAGATAAATTACTACCTTCCACTGTCAATAATCTGAAGCTGTCCCAATATACCCGATAAGTCATTCTTATCGCCTTATATTGGGATGCGTGAATTGCAATTTCCATACTAGTAAGCTATATGTCGTCCCATTGACAGACAGCGTGTACGGATAAGTTGAGTTACCGTCGATAAGTTTATTGGGACAGAAAAGTCAATGATAGTTACGTTTTTTATCTCAAGTAAGAGATAGACTGAATATTGGGAACGGCCGTAAGCTTAGGAGTGTAGGTAAGTGTTTCATTTTGCGTCAGGCATCAGGCACATTTGAATTTGAAGAACATCATAAATAAATAAATAAATAAATCATTAACTTTCATATAATGAATACTCTTTACAAATATTCACTATCAATATTTTTACGATGTCCGGGAATAGTAATTATTGTCATGTGTATAATCACAGAGTAGGGATGGATACTTACGGTATAATCAAACGTCCATCGATAACTTAAATCAATTCAAAATGTCACATCAAATGCAAATGTCATACAAGTGACGTCCTGTCGTAATGCATCGAGTGACGTTGTCATGCCCAGTTTTGACACCATCTTAGCAGCTGTCACTACGTGGCAACAATAAACATACAAATGAAAATTGTAATCTAGATGAAGGATTGGTCTCCGCTGCGCTCCAACTAGATACCGCACTACCTAAGAACAATGGCTTCTTTATTACGGCAGCCATTAGATACTTGTCTGCGTGGCATCTTTAAAATTTTGTAACAAACGCTTCGTGTTATTTTGCATTGAAATTAATAAAATACAAAATATTTACTGATGATATGTAATCCGAGTTTCTTTCTTATTTCTAGTAGTATTATTATTAAAAAGTTATACTACGCATTTTAGTTTCAATTATTAGCAAAGCAGAACATGTGGAGCGTCAACGTTACAAATTGTTCGAGACTGGCTCGAGTACGCCCACTTGGGCGTAGTATTAGTTGCGGCACTTTGCGACCACGCCTGCGGTGTCTAGTTGGAGCGCAGCGGAGACAAATTCTTGTTAATCTAAGATCTGTATGTATAATGTAGTCTTTTGTTTTTATTCGTTTTCACATTGAGTTAAATCAAAATAAAGATGTTGGACTTATAGAGGATATGACTGGTTCATAATGTTGCCTGTAAAATATTCTATTTTGTAAATATTGTTTATATTAGTTAGGTTTCCCACATTTTAAATATTTATATATATTTCTAATACTCTCTAGAGTTTATCTGTGGCTTACTTAGTACCATGATTCTTTACTTGAATTTTGTATTAAAGTGAATCTCAATTCACTAATTGTTATTTAATAAATATGTTATTTAATAATTACGAGTGTAAAATAGTTATAGTTACTTCAATTAAAATCAAATGTTCGAAGCCGAGATGTTCCGAACTTATTTTTATAAGGAAATATATCAAATAAAATACATACCTGTTAAGGAAATACTATTGTTGATCTAATGTCTAAAACTCCATACCTGCTATGCATTAAATAATCAAATCGCTAGTGAAAGATGTTTTTTCTTAGACCATTTATACATCTACATAGAATATGACCAGCTGTGACAACGTCAACAAAAATTGACTCTAGAACTTACGTCTATTTTGAGCAATTCACACACACTAACACAAAGTGTCATACAAATCGTAAGTGTAAGACGTAGCTTGTTACGCACATTAAACTAATATTCATGGCCTGTTTTTATCGTTGTTGTCTAACAGAAAGATACTCTATCTAGAACGTAAAAATTATCTAAGTTTTAATATTCAATCACGAAAAATCATTAGCCTGATTTTTTATGTTAAAAAAAAAGAAAGCCATGTCCATATTAATATATACGTATGTATCCAAAGAGGTGGAAACGATTTACAGTTAGTTAGTTTACAAAACCTACTTCAGAGACTGAATACAAACTTTTGCAAGTGTGGATAGGTTTGTCAAGATGTTTTATAATTTTGATGTATTATTTTCTTTTATCGCTTTTTTTATATTCTTACTAATTTTCAAAACGTACGGTTGTTTGTGACAGTGTACGCTCTATGGTCAAATTAGTCTGTGCAAAACTAACTGCCACTACGTATTATTGTTAACTGTAAGCAATAAATATTAAAGGTTTTTTTTTAAAAATACCAGTTGTTTTTTTAATAACATATGACTCATGATATGATTATTTAGATGTCCGTGAATTACTATAGCTAATTTTACATTAGGGTAAAGTTTTTTTTATGATAATAAGGGGTGAGACGAGCAGGAAGTTCAGTTGATGGTAATTGATACGCCCTGGCCATTATAATGCTTTGTGGCTCAGGATTCTTGAAAAACCCAAACAACTGAGTGGCACTGCAATTGCGCTCGTCACCTTGAGGCATAAGATGTTAAGTCTCATTTGCCCAGTAATTTCAATAGCTACGGCGCCCTTCAGATGGAAACACAGTAATGCGGACACATTACTGCTTCACGGCAGAAAAAGGTGCCGTTGTGGTACCCATAATCTAGCCGGCGTTACGTGCAAAGGAGCCTCCTAAGACACACACTCAAACACTCTTAAGTGTATTTTAGAGTGTCATGGTCTGCAACAAACAACTCTGGTGTTGCAACAAAGTACGGACGGCGGTGATCACTTTACTCGAGGAACTCGGTGACTAAACGAGACCTTTTGTAGAAGAGGCTATTTTTTATGGAAAAGGAGGACAAACGAGCTTCAGGGTCACCTGGATGAATCATGTCATGATTCTAATGCGTTTCATATACAACAAAAAGGAGGTAATTGAGAATATCAAACACGGGAATATCAACGGATATTTTGATTATGTATAATAAAATTAATAAAGTAGGCACTTTAGAGATTTTTCTAGAAACTGGTGATAATAACAATGTGAACACCAGGAATAAACATATACTTGTTATGCCTACTACTTGTCTAAGTTGAGTTAGTAAGTCTTTTGTTTACTTATACTTTTACAACATGATCCTAGAAAACGTACAAAACAAATGTGTTGCGGAATTCAGAATATTTGTTAAAAAACGTTGATGTGGTTCATGATTCCACAGATTGGGAATGGAGCGACCGCCCTCAAGCTATTAAATTACTACATTTTTTTCTATTTGAAAATAGCTCGCTGAGTTTCTTGCGTACGTGCTTCTTAATATTTTTTATAAATATTTAATTTATTTATAAATATTTTTTATATATATTTAATATATTTAAATAATTTGAATGAGAATGTTTTTCATCCTGGAATAGTTTCAGAAAATCTTGAAACTAAGTAGGTATTACAAAATATGGCACTAGTTTTGATCCCATAAGTGTTGTGTGCTGTGATCGAGTTTCGTTCGGAATAACATCGAAATTAAAAAAAAACAGTAAATTTTAGGGATACTTAAAAATGTTTTCTCTGAATTTTATGGGTTTATACACTCTTATAAATGCCACTCAGCATTAAATAAGGTGGCTGGCAAAAACAACAACCTAACACTTCAGTGGATCAAAGGTCACAGTGGGGTCAGGGGCCGTTGCCCCTGTGCAACGAGGCGGCAGACCAACTAGCTAAAAGGGGTTCTGAGACCCTTCCGGTTGGACCAGAGCCTTTCCTGCCTCTGCCACATAGTTGGTTCAGGAACTAACTATGTGGCATGGTGGCTAATATAGGTGTCACGGACAAGCCCTCTATGCAGAGGTTGCCTGGGGGCAGAGGAAACAGCCGCTCACGTTCTGCTGGAATGCAGTGAGGTGGCAAACTACAGGGCGAAGCTGCGACCTGGGGTCACCAGGCGCTCTTCGGGAAGTCTTCCGAGACGTTAAGAACTTGGTGGAAGTGGAAGGTGACTTCTTGGAGGAGCTTGGCTGGTTGGAGTAGTCTCTTCCACCCTCGCACGCAAAATAGGCGCATATGACGTCGAGTTGCGGAAAGCGCCCGTATGAAGAAGAAGAAGAAGAATACACTCTTATAAAATCAGATCAATCAAACGAGTGTTGCAGGCCTTTATGGGAGGTCGTGTCTTTTTTTTATGAAAATAAGGGATGAGACGAGCAGGATGTTCAGCTGATGGTAGTTGATACGCCCTACCCATTACAATGCAGTGCCGCTCTACAATTGCGCTCGTCACTTTGAAACGTAAGATGTTAAGTGACATTTGCCAGGAATTTCATTAGCTAGAGCACCCTTCAGACAGAAACACAGTAATTAATGTTTACACATTACTGCTTTACGGCACAAATAGGCGCCGTTGTGGTACCCATAATTTAGCCGGCATCCTGTGCAACGGAGCGTCCCACTCCAATCTTCCTTGAAACACTACATTAAGTAAGTAAGTACATTACTATCTACGTTTTCGTTTTTTTAGGAAATACAAGAACAAGAGACGGGTCCCCTAATCTTATCAATAACCCTTAACTAATCACGTCCACTCACATTGTTTTGCAAAATCAGAGGAATCACAGGAGCGTTTCCAGCCATTTAGGAATATGTGTGCAGTTTTTTTGAAGGTATCCGTGTCCTGGAAACACCACCGATTCCATGGTACGTGGAAGAAAATTCTTTGGAAACCGCACTTTAGAGCCAGACATCCAGATGGTGGGGATGATATCCTAGTTTGTGTCGGTTCGTTGTTCGAATTAGAAATTTCCTTGAAACCGTATTGTGGAGGAGCCTATCACAGCGGATGATTATTAAGTTTTTAGCGTGTTGTGCTGAGATAAAATTTCGTAGCAGGGATCAAGTTACCTTCTTCTCACTCGATACGCTCTTAACAGAGCGGTCGTGATTGTCAAGAAGTTTCAATAAGGGCAGTTGTAATGCGCCTCACAATTTCTCGTCATCTCTTTCTGCAAGAGGTCATTCAAGTGCACTCATGAACGGAGCCGCCCACAGCTTCACATTTATTCCAAATATAAAAAAAGCATGGTGCATGAACCTCTAAACTGCGTATGAAGTCCTGGTACATGTTGCTAGGATGATACATGATTTCAACCGCTATAAAACACATTACTATCACCGATACCATATTTATATTCTCCTGGTGTCTATGTAGTAATACGTCGTACGCATGTCAGAATATATTAAATACTCGCGTCATACATCGATCTCTTCTTCAGCTATGATCGCCTGGTAACAAAACAATGTATAATGCTTTCTATCTCATTTTCTCCCACATAGGTGACCCTCCAGGCCATGCCTTCCACTTTATCCCGCTGTTTGATTTTTTGTTTGCGGAATATCGAAATGTTCGTACGAAATTCGGTCCACGATTTCCTGAGCAGGAATCAGGTAGCTACACCTTTTGTGTGTACTGTGGATCGAGTTCAAATCTATGGTTGGCCAAAAGAAAGAATCTAAAGCACTGTAAGGCCTTACCAATTACCAACAACGGCGATAGCTTAAAGCCAATTAATGAGGGCCAAAATTTGGTACGGAAGGGGCTAAAAAATAGGTTTAATTAAGGGAAAGGATAATTACAAAAACTTGTTTTAATTCAATTACAACACCAAATCACATAATATATTTTCTATAAGTTATAATACATTATAAATATCTCTTTATATATGACTTTTCATGCATCTATTCTATTTTGTATTAAAACTATCGCCCTATAAAAATGCGTCAAATTTATGAATATACGTAAACCATTTCAATATTATTTTAATTCAAATATAAAGTGCATTTACAATTTGTAACTCTGGGCCCAAAAGGAAGTCCTTGTTTTTGTTCGATTATAATAGACTATATTTCTTAATGGTGCATTTACATTAATCTAGTTTTGTTTCCGAGTTCGTTAGACCTTATCCGGAAAGTGATTTCGCGGTGTATCGTCAGGTTAATGTAATATTAAAAAAATACACTTTTTTTCAGCGATATCTATATGTTGATTTAGTCCAATGAAAGTTTAAAACGTCTTAAAATAAACAACTATATTTAAATATAACCATGTATAGTTCTTGTTTCAGAGTAGTATGTTGTTCATATTCCGAAACTATTGGATTTTAAACCGCGAACCTAGAATAATATAAATGCTCCATTAGCATAACAAACAAAAAAAACAAACAAACGTATTTCATTCAGCTGGGTTTGAAGAAATACATTTGATATAAATAAATTTTAATACCTATAAAAAATATAAAAATTCTGTTCAACGATTATAAGCCCGGTGTATAAGTAAATTAAGCTTTAAGTTCCGTTCAAGTTATGAAGTGATATGTTATCGATTTTACACGACGATGAACAAAATTCACTTAATATTTTAAAATTTGTATTAACATGCTTAAAGTGTTGATTATATTATTATTAATGTGCTGAAACAGATCCTATTCGCAACAATGATATAATTATCAAGAAAATAGATTGTATTCAAGTATAAATATTTTTAGAAAAAAACGTACGAACTTAATATTATCCAAATATTAATAAAATAGCTTAAAACTGATTTAAACTGATTTAAACGTACGAACTTAATATTATCCAAATATTAATAAAATAGCTTTAACAGAGGATTTAAAGCATGGGTGTATCTACACCCATGCTTTAAATCCTCTGTTAAAGATTATAACAGTTAGCTTATTGCCAACATTAAAACACCCAATGTCCTAATAACCATTACATCATCCAAACGAGTGTTGTAATGAAATTCAGTACAGTATTATATCATCCGTTTTCATAATGACACTCCTTTGGATAATATTATGGTTACTAGGACTAGCATTTTTAATATTAGCAGTAAGCTAACTGTTTCAGAATCTTTTACAGAGCATTCATATTATGGGTGTAGATAAAGTCTTGTAAGCATGCAACTGTTGATAATTAGGTATTAAAACACTCATAAAACATTATCAACCCCCATTCATGTTTTAATACCTCTTATTACACAACAGTTGCATAAATAACTATAATGGCACTTTTACAACATTTCTAATGCTGCCAGATGTTGCGATGAAATGCATTTTTGATTTTTGTTTTTCTATAATTCCCTAGATAGATATAATAGATACAATTAGAAAGCTATCATTTGTAAGCGGGCCGCATTGCATTTATATTGTAAATAAAATAAAAATAATCTGCATCACATGTTTTTTATATTTGGAAATTTTCAGTGCCATTTATTCAGAAATATGGTCCAATTGCAACCCCCCACTTTTAGGATGTAGGTGTTTTATACCTTGTATATTTCCTTTACGATATCGTAGCCAATATAGTTACGAAATATGGCATTTCAATAAACGCGAGAAGCATTGCCATTTTTTGCAGAACTGTACTGAATGAATTTTTAAAGAATCCATTGTCGAGAGCCACAGGACTGTGTAATGGTTAGATTCGAATGTAGCACCATATGTATTCCATTTATGTACAGCTCATAAACTAAATATAATTATGCTAAAAATATAAATATAATATTAAACAGGATTACAGATTTTCTGCTGTGAGGCGTCTAGTATGGAATAGTACCAAAATAGCAACGTGGTGGTGAGCATATAGAAATATTTTTGACAAGCAAAGTGTGTTTAACGTCATGATTTGTGAGTCTTGAGAGCAAAACTTGTGATAATTGCATATTAATTAAAAATTAAACTTATCAAACATCTAAGTCCTAGTTTCGTATTGAATATTTCCTGTGCTGTAATTTAAAGTCAACACAATACTATGAAATGGAAGATTTATTTTAGATTTAAATATTTTTATTTTAGTTATGCGGATACGCGTTAGGACACAAATAGCGTCAATCAAATTACGAATATCGAACAACTTAACTTTTTAATATAATTATTATATATTCAACATCTGGACAAAATCAAGCAAATAAAAAAAAATTGCAATCAACAGTAAATCGTAGAAGAGAAGACGTCGAAATATATTTTTATGAATCATTATTAACTTACAAATAGCCTTAGAATATTCTAGAAATACCATAGAACATTAATTGTCGAGTCATGTTTTGTACATTCACTGTCATATTAATAAACGCGATGTAAAGTTACTCCAAGTTAAAAATTACTTGTCCATGTCGTGTTATTCTGTAGTGACGAAGGTAAGATTAGTACATTACGATACAAGTGCGCAAAATAGATCGTTCAGCTAGATGACCTACGTGCGCACGAGTATCGTATACTATTTTTCCTATTAAGTTGCGCAAAGTTCAACCACTATAATTATTTTCAAATACCACATTCCCGCACGCTCAGCTACATTCCAGCACGCTCAGCTATATTCCCGCACGGTCTTGTCAACCTTTGCGAACGCAAATGCATACGCAAAATCGAACTTTGCGCACTATATTAGGAAAAAATACTAACAGCCTTACAAATGAACTTGGTATAGAGTTATACCTGAGAATAAACGTAGATTTGATTATGATTGTTTTTTTAAACGTTTAACGTTTCCCGTGTTTATTTGCAATTCCGCCTGACATTCGAAAAACTTCAGAACTATCATTGTTTTGACAGTGTTGTCAGCGATATAGTAAACATTGTGCATTTTCTTGGTTTATTCTGTGGTATAATGTGGTAAAATATAAACTTTAAACCAAGTTTATATTTTGAAAGAACTAAAACGTTTTAAATTTGGAATAAGTTTACGTCGCGTTTATTAATAACGCAGTCAATGTTTATCTAAATATTGTGCTATATATATGCTGATTAAGTTCTAACGAATATTTTCTCTATATTGAAATAACAAGGCTTACATAAATACATCTAACCTGCAAATCCTGCAATACTGTGATATTTTCATTTCTTACATGGAGGCTGTTATTATTTCAGGATATAAGGGACTTAATTTCGTTATTTTAAAATACAATATAATTTATACGTCTAAATAGAGTTCAGGCCAAGTTTATTACTTCAGTGTGCGTGAGAAGCTACGTCTTACACTCGCGATTTGTGACACTTGGTGTTTGTGTGCGTGCATTGCTCAAAATTTACCTAAATGTCAACTTCAATATTTTTCGATGTTTTCAAAGCTGTCACAGTGTATCTAGACGTATAAATGATCTGATTATGAGCGAAGCGAAGCGGAGCTCCAACCGGGTGACTCAATTGATTTCTGTGTTAACTTGTTTCTCGGCCATTTACAGTCCGATTTAAAAAAAATTAAACTCATAGAAAGCTATAATAATTTCTAGGTTTTGTCGAGCCAGAATGATTTGGACGTGATTCAATTATTATAATTAAAAATAAACATGATAAACCAAATAAGGTGCTAATTCCTTATGTTTAAATATGGCGCCAAATTCCAAAATATTATATTTTTTGTTTTTGTTTGGATTAATTTGTTTTGTTTTGTACACAGACTTAGTTTACCTCGCTTCGCTCAAATATACGCCACAGCGAAGCGGTACGACGAGCGACTGCGGCATCCTAGTTTAAAATTTATGAAATAGCCGATAAAAAAATACATACAAAACGTCTCCTCTCCTAGAAAGTAAGTATAAATCATAGAAAGATTGATGTAGTATTTTATTTGCTCAGTGCGTTGTCTTCGTGTGCCTTCTTGACGACAGCTAGTTTGGAGTGAGGGTCTTGAGGCTGCAGCTGGGCGTAGGGTGGTGCCCTGGTACCATGTAGCACGAGCGACCAGCCGCGGAGCCACCCTGACGCTGAACTGGGTCCGGAACCACCGTTGAAACGAGCCTAGAATTAGCACCAGTCAAATATATACATAATAATAAATAAACATTCAAATAAAAAAAAAATCAGCATAGGGATCATTCCTTTTATATGAACGCCGAAAGTTATTGGATGTTATAGCGTGTGGAGCTGCCTTTAGTAGATATTTTATCAGTGTGAATGTTACGGTGAGTGACCGCTAGAGGCGCTGTTGACAGAGTAGCACTGACCTGTATAAATACCACTGGATATGCTGTTACATATGTTTCACAGCAATTTTTTGTGCTTATTTGAAGCGCCACTCGCGAGCGTCCAGAGACCTAATTTCACGTATAATACTAATGGTTGCGAAGGAACGATTATTCTGAAGTATTTTTGAATTAATTTCGTTCGTTTTTCTTGTTATTTATGCTTCAGGAATCAACGTAATAAAGTACACGTTTTTTTTTGTAAATAGTTTCCCAGTCATAGCGGTATATATATATATATATATATATATATATATAGCATACATATTATATACAGGGTCGCGCATTTCCTAGCAAGAGAGGCACTGTAGATCTAACTAGTTGTAGTTGCGTTTTAGTCCGACAGGACGACATAAGTTGTATGAAACGCTGCTTGCTTATATTATATGCACGCCCTTGATTATATGTAATGGTATATCACTATATACGCCTGAATAAAAAAAAACGGTGTCTTTTGGTGATATGATAAGACAGCTTACTTCCAAAGTCCAGGTTCCGTGGGGATATTCGCCCCAGGTGTGCGTAGTCATGAAAGGCCACTTGGTGAAACCGTCGCGCATGTCGTCATCATTGGATCGCCGGCTCAAGATCATGGATCTGGAAAACGGATACTGCCTCAATGACAAAAATTAAGTTTTAGATCAAAACTTATGAACGATGCGGGACTCGAACTCGCGACCTGTTAAATTCCGGAGTGCTCTTCCACTGAGCAAACCGCTCGAGTGACGAATCGTTGATAAATCTCATATGTCTTGTTCAACTCATAGGTTATGGCTGGTTCGAGTCCCACATCGGTCATAAATTTTGTTTTTCCCATAAATTCCCAGAAGTGATGGTTATCACTTTTAAAAAGGTTATCATGGTTAGCTCTTTTCGTCACAAATATGTTGGTCTCAGTGAGTCATACATCTTTGTGCCGTTTGGTGTCGAGACACTTGGCCCGTGGGGCCCAGAGGCGCGGAGAATGTACAAAATACTATCTTCGCGCCTCAATAAGGTAAGGCCAAGCTATCCAACGCGGAAATGCTGCCAGTATTCTTGGTACGCTTCCACGTAATGATAGTTTTAATATTATGTTGTCATATAATTGTAAATATAGTTATAAGATCTGTTTTATTAGCAATTATAAAAAATATAATTTCTTTTAAAAATAATAAATAGTTTACTTCCTCAATGTTTATGAGCAATCAGAAAGTCTCCCAGAAATCTTGCTATACCTAGTAGCATATAATGGTGAAAGCAAATACAATACAGATGCATTGCATATTTACTACAATATCGAATAGTGGCAATGAGTTTCTTGCTCTTAACGACACTTTCTAGCATAAGTGTCATTTTGACTTAATTGAATATATTTTTTTCTTTGTATGCGTGCTGTTAATTTCAGAGACAGAATAAAAAACAGTGAATTAGGTTTTGTCATGTAGAGTAGACAGCTAAAGTGGTTTAACTCGGCAAAGCTAGAAGGAAGAGTTGGGTAAGGTCATTTCCCGAATAGAGGTCTTGGGGCCAGGATGAGCGCTAGTTGGTGAAAGGGGAACGGGAGGGGGCTTCGCGTTCCAGTGAGGTCCAGAGATAAAGTGGCCGTGTAGCACTGCAAAATGACTCTTTTGATTTTATTTAATTAATAAGTAGTGTATTTGTAAACATACGTTCATTATTATGTTCATCATATCACCCACTGCGCCATATTCAATGGCCGCGAGCGGCAGAGAATAGAGAGTACTGGTCATCTCTGGAGGAGGGCTTTACCTTTCATTGGTAGTATTCTTGCTAACTATATTAGATCAATTAATCCAATACATATTAACATTTTAAATCGAACATTAATCTAAGTATCTATATATCACGTTATATATATTACTAGCTGACACGGCGAACATTGTTCCGACTTAGAGGCAATAAATGAGCAGATTTTGGATTTAATTAATTTCAATATTTTAATAGGATAATAAATATAAGGAAATAAAAAAAATCAAGTTCGTTAATTATTCTTTATTGGCTGTGTATTTTGGTGCTTGGGTTGCACTCTACAGTGAAGCACCCTGTGATAGGCGACATTTACCGTTTTATTATCATGCGCAAGAGCAAATAACGCAGATGTTCTACCATCCCGTGAACATGCCACATATAATTAATTGAACATGGAAAATGGATTTTCTAGATTCAGACCACAAACTTTCTAGGATTGGCCTTAAGATTTGAATGCTCTGGGCGAATGCGAGGCTGATCGGAAATGAATGACTTGCGGGCTAACACGTCATGCAAAATGTTCATTAAGTAGTTGCTGCAGATCTGAAGAATTGCTATTATCATTACTGCATTGATCTCTTGACATCGATCAAGTTATTCCTCCATGGTGCCTATGAAGTATAATTGTAAAAATTTATGCTGTGCACCTTCGAGAGATTGCAATGGTCCGTATATCTACAATATCAAAAGAGAAGTCCGTATTAATGATTAAGAAACACTTTTTTTAGAATTAGCATATATGATTCATAGGAATAAGCATAGTAGGTATGTTATTCTTCTACTGTATTGTATGTTAATTTATAAATAAATACCATGAATGTTGGATTAAGTCCTCGTTCTTAGATAATGTCTGCCCCAAATGGGGTCATTTGGAAACAAACATTGTGTTTTTGAGTGTTTGCTAGAAAATGTTGTGATTCGACAATTTCCCACTAAGGCAGCACAATCCTGGAGTTTCTTCGGAAAAAACTCGCAAACAACTTCGCATTGGCCCAATGCGAAAGCTAGTATGCAAGCATTAATAAATACTACAATCGTATCGAAACGCTGCTCGATTCAAATCAGTACTTCATAAATTTATTCTTGTGCGTCGAAAATTATCTAGTTGTTGATCTCTGAGGTTTTACTGGACGATTTCGTATTGCCATCCAATCCGTTTTACGGGCTGCCTCGCATTGCTCTTGTGATTCATAGCACGACGTCGATCCATACTAACGCGGTTCTTTTCACCTGCAATTTCTTGTTCTTCTTCAGTCCTTTCATTCACAATGTTTCAAATTCTAGTTGCATTACGTCTTTGTCGGGAATAATTTGATCGTCTTGGTCGTGACATTTTTAATGATAATATCGGCACAATAAGCTAATCGAAACTCGAAACAAACACACCAACCAGTCAACTTGAATAACATGACGTGCACTGTCAATTG
Source organism: Leptidea sinapis (assembly GCF_905404315.1). Lineage (NCBI taxonomy): Eukaryota > Metazoa > Arthropoda > Insecta > Lepidoptera > Pieridae > Leptidea > Leptidea sinapis. Next base: position 10,410,105 of record NC_066273.1, read on the forward strand.
TATTTTATTACTCATGTAGCGTGAAACTAACAAAAAACTTCATTGAATTCTTTTATTCTCGAGATGTCATGAAAATGTCAATCCATACAAAATGTATTAGAAAATATTTTGTTATAATAATATTATTTCGTGATTTTTTTCGATATTTTATTACTTGTTATCCTATTCCAGACTAAGAGAAATCCAAAAATTCAAACCTCCAAAAATTGGATTATCAAAACATACTACACATCTTGACCTTAACCTTATTATTTTTTTAACGTATTTTTATATGCAATAAAATAAGCTAAATAAAATTGTATCTGTAAACAACTTTGCATGCACATTGTTTGTTTAAAAAGTTGTACTAGAAATATGCAAGAAATAAAAGGCTTTTTATTTTATTTTTATCACCCACCTTGTTCCCATGGGGCTGGTCAGGAAGAACTCGAGGTCCCCTCGGCGTGTTGCATTAGCGCTGATCACGGCCTGGACATGCTCCAAGTAGCGCACCTCGCTCGATGTCCCTGCGCATGCGCTGGTCTCGATGTGTAACATCACGCTACCATCATGAGGTATTTCGCTGAAAGTTGCCAGTTACATTAAAGAGACAAACAAAAAGTGTTTATTTGATGGTGGCAATTGGCAAAAAGTGGCTTATTGGGGAGAAACGTCTGGTCGCATGTGTTATAATTTGGATAGTGGTAATGATAAATTATTTTTTTTTAATGAAAATAAGAATCAAGACGAGCAGGTCGTTCAGTTTATGGTAGTTGAAACGCCCTGCCCATTACAATGCAGTGCCACTCAGGATTCTTGATATAACCAAAAATCCTGAGCGGCGCTACAACTGTGCTCATCACCTTGAGACATAAGATGTCAAGTCTCATTTGCACAGTAATCTCACTAGCTACGGCGCCCTTTGGACCGAAACACAGTAATGCTTACACATTACTGCTTCACGGCAGAAATAGGCGCCGTTGTGGTACCCATAATCTAGCCGGCATCCTGTGCAAAGGAGCCTCCCACTGGTAAATTGTAATGGTGCCAAGAGCAAGAGCACGAACAAGCCACGTGAAACAAATATCAACTGAATAGCTTGTAACTATCGTTTACGATTAATATTATGATTTAAAATCACTTATTGAACGTCAAAAACTAGCACCCATTTGAATTACTATGCCTCAGACCTGAAAAGAACGGGCGCAAAAAACTCAGCGGTCATTTTTGTTATAAAATATCGTTACAACGTCAAATTGTACAATAAAACTTATTATTAAATAGCCTGAGGGCGTTCCCTTCATTCCCAGTCAGTCATTAAGAAAGTCATTTATGTTATAGTAACCTTCACCACACAAACATTTTTTTTAAATTCTTTTGAATTTCGTAACGCATTTGTTAATATACATTGTCTGGGTTAGCTTAATAAAAGACTTACTAACTCAATCAGTTTATGTTTGTTCCTTATGTTTATATTATGATTCGCAAAGTTATCTCAATTCGTTTATTAGGGACAGCTAGATGTTTAAAACTTTCGGACACGTCTCTCGGTGCGATAGTAAGTCCATTGAGCGCCTTGTCGTGCAGGGCTAAGTGGAGGGCACCAGAGGGCGAGGAAGGTAGCCCATGCGATGGACCGAAGAAATGAAGTCTGCTGTGAGCGGTCCATTGAACGAGTGTACCAGACTGTCGGCCAGCAGGTAAAAGTGACAAATACTCGTGGGGCGAATCACATCTGCCCTAATACATGTCACTGGATGACAGGGGCTTGTATTGGTTTTCTAGCAAGGTAGGTCGTAGTTGAGCTTTGGAATATGCAAGGATTGCTTACCGTAGGAAAAAATTTATGAGTGGGTGTTCAATAGAAGTTTGGTTATAAAATAACGGAACCAAATTAAACTAAATTAACTTTAAAACTAATTGCTTATATGCACGCCCCTGCTGGATAACCACGACCGGTCTGCCAAGAGTGTAACGAAGAAGAAGAAGAAATGATGAAAGACCTCTTTTTCTGCTTAATCCGACCTGTAGAGAGTGTATCCCTTTCTTAATTTTTATTAATGACTCTAATAAGGTAAGAAAGATAAACCTACGTATAAGTACTGATGGAGCCGGCTTCACAGTGATATCTTGGAGGCACCGACCGCCAGTTTGCAGCCAGTGCAGTCATGGCCCCAGCGTCCAATACTCCAAAACCAAACAGATGGTTAAACTCTAGCCCTACACCATTCATTGTCCAGTGGAAGCGGCCCTGAAAATAAATACATTTCATATATTTATTTAAATAAAACAAACCTTATAACTATATTTACAATACTACGACTACATAAAATTAAAACTATGATTACGTGGAAGCGTACCAAGAATACTGGCAACATTACCGCGTTGGATAGCAAGGCTGATCCGTTGACCGAAATAGCTGCCAGTGCTTGGGTTTCCAGTAGCCTTATTGAGGCGCGAAGATAGTATTTTGAACATTCTCCGCGCCTCTGGGCCCCACGGGCCAAGTGTCTCGACACCAAACGGCACAAAGATGTATGACTCACTGAGACCAACATAACGCTTGCCGTCTTCGGCAGTCGAAGCAGCAGCCCCAGCACCAACTGACGTAACTTGGACATGAGAAGGAGCCAGAGTGTCGACGCAAGTAGCGTCCCACACCTTCCCCGTGCCCAAGCCACCAGCGTCATTCCATCAGGACGCTTGCCATCGCGGCGGGTAATACCATTTGGCTCTAAAACAGCTGGTATATTAAGAGCAGCAAATGCCCTGCGGATGACTTCATTAATGCTAGCGTGACGACTGATACGGCCTGCCGATTTTAGGCAGGATAACCCGATTTCATATATATTGGTAACAGTAAAAAAAACAATGGCTCTGGAAGTAACTAGTATTAAAATACAGGCCCGGCTTGTAATGCTAGTGACATTTAAAATAATACACATAATTTTAATTAAATTATTATTAGAAGCACTTCTCATTAAAAGTTTAATTACTTTCGTTTTCAATGCTTATAAGATACTTATGTCAAACATACATGTATCTTTACAGCTGTTTATTTTTTGTAATAAATTTTTCAGGTTTTATTAATATTTTTTTTTAATATAATACAGGCTTTTATTATACTTAGTCCGGCCATAAATACTCTTACAATTAAAATTAAGAAAATATTACATTTGAGTTTGGAATCTTTTATCCAGAGATATCGTGATGAGTGACTTTATACGTGGAAATCTCTAATATATATAGATGATTGAGATTGAGTCCCTAAAACAATCCGTACGATTGGCAGTGTAGAATTTTCCCATGGAAAGAGTGCGTGCTTCCATTGATAACTGGCCTCAACGTTTAAAGGACTGTATTGCAGCCAATGGAGACCACTTGTTTTTATATTTTAAAATATTTTATATTTATCTAACTAACACACTGTAATATTAATAAATATTATATGCAATAGAACTTTTTTTTCTTTGTTTCAGTATTTTTTGGCAAGACTAAGTTATAAGTAACAGAATTTTTGAATATGAATTTCACAAACTTTAAAACGTCGGATTCAAGTGAAACCTAGTACACTTATCAAACACTGATAGCAATGCAATAATTTACATAGTCTGCTTCTCTTTTATTTTTACTATCGCAATTGACAGGTCAAACGTCAAATTTTAACATGATAAGTGACTATTATCAAGTAAGACTAAGTAAAAAAAAAACAGTTAGCTTTCCGAATGCACGCATTTTATAGAAAAAGTACACCCCTATGCAGCCGTGCTTAGTGTGTTTTATCTACACCCATGCTTTAAATCCTCTATTAAAGATTCTGAAACAGTCAGCTTATTACCAACATTAAACCCGATGTCGTAATAACCATTACATCATCCAAACGAGTGTTGTAATGTTGTACTGAATTTCATAACAACACTCCTTGGTTTATTTTTTCGATCCCTTCATGCGCAAGGTGTTATAACAAACAGCCACATTCTTATTGCTTGATGCGTGGTATCTGTATGAATTTCAAAAATAGAACATTTTCGTTTACGCCCGTTCCACACTACCAGAACGTGGCGCGCCGTAAAAAAAAGTAGGTTATTCGAAACCCCGCCATTTTTCTTGAAAATATGAGCGATTCATGTTTTGACATCACACCGCCGGATATTTTAAACGCTGCAAAAAAAAACAATATTCAAGTGAATTTTAATAATTGCACAACACAAACTGTAAATTACTACTAAAATAAATAATTTTTTCATCAACACTTAGTTTATTTGTATATAATCAGTAATGGATGATATTAGGTTACTACTAGGACTGGCTGTTTTAATGTTAGCAGTAAGCTAACTGTTTCAGAATCCTTTAAAGGATTCATATTCTGGGTGTAGATAAAGTCTTGTATGCAACTGTTGATAATTAGGTATTAAAACACTCATGTGATACTACTATCAACCCCCATTCATGTTTTAATACCTCTTATTACACAACAGTTGCATAAATAACTATAATGGCACTTTTACAACGTTTCTAATGCTGCCAGATGTTGCGATGAAATGCATTTTTTATTTTTGTTTTTCTATAATTCTAGGTATAGATATAATAGATACAATTAGAAAGCTATCATTTGTAAGCGGGCCGCATTGCAGTTATATTGTAAATAATATAAAAATAATCTGCATCACATGTTTTTTATATTTGGAAATTTTCAGTGCCATTTATTCAGAAACCCACATTCGTGTATTAATACCCCTTATTACACAACAGTTGCATAAATAACTATTACCTTCACGACAACAACTAAAATTTCTTAAAAACACTTTAAATATCCCGTTTCTCATAACAAATGTATGTTAAATATTAGAAACTGTACATGCATAATTGTAATTTACTCTTATAATATCAATAAACTTTCAGAACAAATGATGTAGAAGAGTACTCGGACGGAACCCGAGAGGTCTCGGGTTTGAGTCCCGCATCGTTCATAAATTTTGTTTACAAATTTAATATGAAGAAGAGAACTTCCAGAGGATTTTACCTTGGCGTCATACAAAGAATTCCTTTTCGATGTCAGCACAGTAAGATGTTGAATATCACGCCAAGTCAAACTGGGGCTGAAAGTAAAATTTAGAATTTGTAGAATATTCTAAAAAAAAAACGAAATAGGAGGACTTACGGATTCTTTATGAAGAAAAAGCAAATTTTTTTTTTAATTACTACCTATATTACGTACGGTGTCTTTTTCCGCCGTGACGCAGTAATGTGCAAGAATTATTGTGTTTCGGTCTGAAGGGCGCCGTAGCTAGTGAAATTACTGGGCAAATGCCGCTCAGAATTTTCAGGTTTTTCAAGAATCCTGAGTGACAATGCATTGTAATGGGCGGGCCGTATCAATTACCCTCAGCTGAAAGTCCTTCTCGTGTCGTCCCTTATAGTCATAAAAAAGCATGCATACATTTAAGTGAAATAATTTTTCATTCGTAATAAACACTTGGTTATTTTTTGTAAAGTGGCTTTGATACAGTTCAGTGCAGCCCTGTTTCACTGTGACCAATGTCACTGATAGTCATTGTTAACTATAGCTCTTATTAAATGTGAAAAATTAAAATTGTTTATTAAAAATGTCAACTTTAAATATATTAATTAACTTATTCTAATGACTATATATTCATGTCTGTTAAATACTCTTTAACTGAATAATATTTCTTCGTCATTAAAAATTCCTTAATTTTATTTTTAAAATAATTAATATTTAAGTTTTGGTCCATTAATGATGCTGGTAGTTTATTATACAGTGGATTGAGAGAGGTTTGTTTAATCTTTAATAAGCACTTACTTCGCATGTAGAGCCAAGGCAAAGACGCCGGCAGCTTCTGGGGCAGCGGCTGAAGTACCGGAGTGGGTGGCGGTGCACTTCCCGTACAAGTCCGTAGTCGCCACTCCTGTGCTGGGGTCCCGTGCTCCGTTGCTGAAGGTACTGGCCAGAGTGGAAGAACACGACTCGTCATAGTGCGCGTTTTGGCCATCGTTTATCGCGCTGCACAGAACAAAAAAAACACAATATATTTAAAGGTCCTTTTTGAAGTGAAAATTTCCTTAGAAAATCTTATGGGTCGCGTGAGCCTGACATGCTCATGACTGGCGCACGCGATAAATAAATAATAAAAAAATAAACAAATATATACATTTCTAGTGGACCCGACTGATCTTGTCCTGTACAGACGTCTTAAATTTGAAAAATCGGTCCAGCCGTTAGGAGGAGTTCACTAACATACACATGAGCAGGAGAATTATATTATAAGGACGGAATTGAGAATGTAAACCATAAAATCACTGGAACACACAAAAAAATCATCAAAATCGGTCCAGCCGTTTAGGAGGTAATTCAATTGTGAATCTAAGCTATTCTCGAATACACCTGAAGACACACACCAATCTCAAATTCCCTGGAACACACAAAAAAAGTCATCAAAATCAGTCCAGCCGTTTAGGTGGTACTTCAGATCCACCTGAATACACACAGAAAGTTTCATTAAAATCGGTCCAGCCGTTTAGGAGGAGTTCAGTTACAACAGACGCACAAAAGAAATATAAATATTAAGATAGTTAGACGCTTTTTGGATGGATGAAATCTCGTGAGTTCGCGTCACCGAAATGCTTATAGCAGTATATCTGTAGCTATACAGCTGACGTATTGTGCAACATTAGTATTGTGTATATCATATAAGTGAAATTGAATGGATTTAGTGAAAAGTTCAATGTTTGTAGACTTTTGATATAGTTTTTTTTGTTTGATTTATATATATTATTGAAAATAAGTTTTAAACATTACGGCATTTTTTTTTTATTTAAATCACTCCTTAGTCCTTATACCAAAAACTTTGTATTCAAACTCCTTCCCTCTGAATTTTTTTATAAACATCTTTCAGTAAGCCTACAACATGAAACTGTCTATTTTCGCTATATGGAAACAATTAATTGCGATGTAAACAATAAATTTAATTTGACCAAGAGCTCCGCAAATATGATCCGATTACAAAGTACCTACTTGATATATGGCCGACCAATTAATTTTTTCATTATACTGATCCCTATTTTTCAGTGTGCGGCTTTTGTCATCACCAAATTCTATTTATTTATTTTGATAGTCACACCCAACAACACATCATTATACAATTATATATTATTTTAGCAAGTACACTACGGAAGGGATAGTACAATACGACATGTCTTTACATGTGAAAACAACATTTACAATAGTGCGAAAAGAAAAGAAAGTTGAACAATTAAATATAATAAAATTAAAGAAATTATGAAAATTGACTCATACATTACATACATTATAAAAAAAGAGATTTATAAATATAACTATGCATATAAATACCACTGGACAGGCTGTTCCATATGTTTGACAGCAAATTTTTTGTGCCTATTTCGAAGCGTCACTCGAGAGCGTCCAGAGAACTAATTTTGACGTATCATACAAATGGCTGCAAAGGAATGTACAATACTATGAAATATTTTTGCATTTTGAATTCATTTCGTTCGTTTTCCGTGTTATTTATACTTCAAAAATCAGCTTATGAAGTACACATTTCTATCGATATTTCCTGAGGTTGTCATCACTAGTTTTAGTACCGCAGACTCTCGCTACATGGCCATCAGCGCCAAAATGCCGATTATTAAACAAGCACAAAAGCATTTTGACAGCCGCCAGTCCAGTGGTATATAGTAGAAGTCAGTGTATCATTCCAAGAGCTCATTATTCTGTTTAAGGGGGCGTGTTTACCTATTTTTTTATATACGGAATACATTTTCTGTTGATTTGCAAACGTCATAATTTACATCGTTTGAGCGAGATTATGAGGCGTCACAAAGCCTAGGCCACACAGCGACCTTCTTGGGTTCCAAATTTGTTATTTTTAAAGTGATAACCTTTGCTTCTGACGATGCGGGACTCGAACACACGACCTCTGGGCGTGACATGAAATTTACGACCCATGAGTACTCGAACGGTTGGCTCAGTTGGTAAGGGCGCTCGGACGGAACTCGAGAGGTCGCGGGTTCAAGTCTCCCATCGTTCATAAGTATTGGTTACAAATTTATTTTGTGTAACGATATCCATATTGTATAAATAACTTAACGTAATTTAGCCCCAGGGTCATCTTGGAATTAAATAGCTAATGGCTTGCATAAAAGGTGTATTAAATTAAATTTTTAGTTATTTGATACTTTTCAGTTTTTGAAGTCGGTTTTTTTTTATTTTTTTTTTAACTTTTTAGTGTTAGTTACTATTAATAATATATATTCAACCTGAATGAAAACTCCTAAAAAAGCCGTATACAAAAAACCGTTATGTCATCCACGTAAACAAAAATTTAAACTACTAGGCTAAACTCTCATTCCGCAACGAATTAAAGAAGAATTACGTAAATCGGATAATAAATCCCAGAGTAATCGGTGTACATACATAAAAAAAAAATACCGATCGAATTGAGAACATTCTCCTTTTTGAAGTCGGTTAAAAATTATGAGTTATATATAAAATGAGCATACTTACCTATTTATTGATACAGTCCACATAGATGCTGCGTAGCCATCGCAGTTGCAATCATCATCTTCACCGCCATCACCACTCGCCCAGACGTAAATGTTGCCCAGACCGTTCCGACCCTGATGATGAAGGGAAAATAAAATTAAATATATTATTTCTTTAAAACATACTATATGCGAAAATCTTAGATTATTTATACGTCTAGATAGACTATGACAGCTGTGAAAACGTCGAATAAAATTGAGTTTAAGAACTAACCTCACAAAGTGTCATACAAATCGCGAGTGTAAGACGTAGCTTGTCACGCAGACGGAACCGTAAAAAATATTCCTAATATATATAAAAATATTTATCGGTTGTCTAACAGCAAGAGACTCTGTCTAGATGTATAAATTATCTAAGGCGAAAATACTTTTTCATCGACTGAATTATTTTAATTAAAGCTAACCTATAAACTCCTTTTGAAGCTACTGTACTTTGAAATGAACAAAATCAGTTCAATGAGTTTGCGGGTTCTCAATACTGGCATATTACAAATTAGGAAAATATCTGGCGGTTTTGTTCTAAATTCAAATAGACGTTCTATTTGAATTTAGAACTCGATTTCAACATCGTGTTCCGTAGTTGTATTGTTCATCGGTTTGTTGCGTTCACAAATTTGTCGAATTACTTTTAGATGTGAAAAATTCTTTATAAATGGAAGAAAAGATTTTGTATAAATGGAATAAGACTGACTCGTACGCTCGGCTATGTATATAATACATATGTAACGCTCATTCAAGTAAAGTTGGTCAAGCCCAACTAGGTACGAGTAAGGGAAACTCGAGAGGAAAGAGAGCTTGAGGAAGAGAAACTTTTATTATGAAGATAAGGAAAGAGTCGAGCAGGACGTTCAGCTAATGGTTATTGATACGCCCTACCCATAATAATGCAGTGCCGCTCAGGATTCATGAAAGACCCAAAAATTCTGAGCAGTAATGTTTACACATTACTGCTTCACGGCAGACATAGGCGCCGTTGTGGTACCCATAATCTAGCCGGCTTCCTGTGCAAAGGTAAATTCAATGGAATTCAACATTATGAAGTTTTAATATTTGATACGACCAAATCTAAAAGTGCAAATAAACTCAGTTCTTCTTTTCACTTTTATCGCCAGTCTGTTTATGCTCAAGACTGACTAAATGTTTTTATTATTATGACAATGGGGCACACTTGATAGTAGATAAGAAGTTTGATCGTACATAGATAGTAACTCCTGCACAATAAAATGCATTTTAATTTCACTACGGATATTCGCAAATAAGCCAAAACGTGGAATTACATTTCTCAGCTAATACTTATAGCAATAGGAAATATGAATACAAAATTAAATAAATATAAAATGCACGGAATGGTCAAAGACGCAGATAAGTTTAGTAGTTTTCTGTGTGATTTACGGCCGTTCCCAATATTCAGTCTATCTTTTACTTGAGATAGAAATCGTAACTATCGTTGACTTTTCTGTCCCAATAAACTTATCGGCGGTAACTCACCTTATCCGTAAACGGTGTCTGTCAATGGAACGACGTATAGCTTACCAGCGATATAAAGTTTGTATGGATATTGCAATTCACGCTTCAGATTATTGACAGCTTATTACTGACAGTAGAAGGTAGTAATTTATCTCTATCTGTAGATAGTATATTGGGAACGGCCGTAAGTGATCCGACAGCCTGGGACAAGATTATGATTATTTTATAGCAATAGCAATGACAGTACAATATTGTATATTCGATTAAAAGAGCGCAAAAAAAACTTGCGTCGCTTCTTCTCTCCAAGAGCGCCATTTGTTTCCGAAGCGGTAGTAGTGTCTAGTATATTAGAAACGACATCAAAAATAATTCTAAAGGAATCAATTTTGAGAAAATAAATACCCTTTATGCCTTTGATTGATTTACACTTTCAGAATACTGAATAAAACCAGAAAGCGTGTTAATTCACATTTTGTCCAAAATACGCGCGTCACTCGCCTGCGTAACGCACTAACCCTTCACCGCTTTTGTGGTAAAATTAAAAATGTATGTAGGTACGACTAAGTCATTTAAGAAAAACGTGAAATAAGCTAAATGTAGCTTTGTAAGTAGCTCATGGATTTAATTTAATTTTTTACTTATATCTATCTATACGGGTTACAGGAAAAGTCGACCTAGATCCGTTAAGGGCGTGTAGTACACATCATTTCTGTATGATTTTACTATGGAACCCCCGACGTGCGACGTGCTTACAGTTGTCACAGTCTATTCCACTGGCACGTGGCGGGCTAGGATTGAACCGGGGACTCCATAGCGAGAGGCTACGATTCAACTTACTGCATCACTACGCTTGCAAACTTACACAATAAATACCACGACCTGACTATGCACCTTTTACGGCCGTCTCCAATATCATATCTATCCTTAGTTTAACTTACTAGAGTTAGACATATCTATCCTTTTACGCTTACTTACATTTCAATAACCTATCGACATAAAGCATTGGACTATAACTATATTGAACATTATTATGGAAAGATAAGATCTTTACGGGATACGTTATTGAAAACGGCCGTTAATTAATGAAAATACCACATCTTTAATGTAGTAATTAAATAGTTATGACACTTTTATACCACATAGTTATTAAAGGCAAAAAATGACCCATGTCAAAATGTGATTATTTACGTCCAGTGCTAAAAACAACAACATTAGATAAGGAATACTTATCTCGAGGGAAATTATTTCCTGAGTAATGATACTTCCAACGCCCAAAGGAATTATTCGATACCGAATTTGCTTCATAAGAAACTTTCGCGTATACATGAATATTTAATAAGATTAGGATGTTTTAGGGTTCGTTACAGAGAAATAAAATCAAATACTTGAATTGTCTGGAGTCTGTTTAAATATGTCGATATGCGACCATCTATATACAGGGAGTAATTGTGTGAGTTTTTTTTTAATGATAATAAGAGAGGAGACGAACAAGATGTTCAGCTGATGGTAATTGTTACACCCTGCCCATTACAATGCAGTGCGGCTCAGGATTCTCGAAAAACCCAAATATTCTGAGCGGCACTACAATTGCGCTTGTCATCATGAGATATAAGATGTTAAGTCTCATTTGCCCAGTAATTTCACTAGCTACGGCGCCCTTCAGACCGAAACACAATTATGTTTACACATTACTGCTTCACGGCCGAAATAGGCACCGTTGTGGTAACCATAAACTAGCCGGCATCCTGTGCAAAACAGCCTCCCACTGGTGAAGGTTTTTTTCTCATCAATAAAATAAAAAAAGAATAAAATCAAAGAAACTGGAGGAATAAACTGGAGAAAAACTAGCTCTAGACAGGAAGACTTGGAAAAATCTGAAGGAGGCTCGTTGAGAGATCCTATAAAAATAAAAACAATCATGATAAACTGACATTTTAATTAAAATATTTCTATTTTAAGAATATAACATTATCATAACATCATAATATAACATTATTAAATATTAAGATGAACTAATAAATATTACCTAGCACATACATAACTCAATTAATTTATATAAGTGTGAATTTCAAATTTAAATTTTATTACTTTATAAAGTTTCTATAATGTCAAAAAAAATATTCAAATGCATATTGTATAAATCATGGAATTTGGTATATATTTTTTTTAAGAATGAATAAAAGGCTTTTTTTGTAACTAACCGAAATAAATTACCTCTGGGTGTCGAGCACAGACACTCATTACAAACAATGTAACCAAATAAAATACTAAGCAGATAATATTTCCTTTTTATTTAAAAAACTCAACAACAATGTATTGAGAAATGGTTTCCTGAATATTACGGGCCATTTATTATCCCGAATCATCATCATCATCAGCCGGAAGACGTCCACTGCTGGACAAAGGCCTCCCCCAGAGATTTCCACGACGATCGGTCCTGCGCTGCCCTCATCCAACGTATTCCGGCGATCTTGACGAGATCGTCGATCCATCTTGTGGGGGGCCTTCCAACACTGCGTCTTCCGGTACGTGGTCGCTATTCGAGGACTTTACTGCCCCAACGGCAGAATGGCGAATACCTAAGTGTTATTCTAAGTACAAAATTTTGTATTCAAAGTAGATGTTTGAAGTGACGTCCTTGCTGTACCTTTCTACTAATCTCCTAGTAAATATACAATCTGTATTTCAAACATAACATTGAATGGATTATTATCTCATGGAAATTTATTGATGAAATTGTGTCGACCTGTGAAATATTCAAATTACAACACATGCATAGAAAATGGACAAATATTCAGCCTTACCAGCCGTTATCAAACCTGTATCTCGTTCCTCGAGAATTGAGATGCGGAGAAGTATATACAAGAATCAAGTATAGTCAAGTCAAGTCAAGTCAAGTCAAGTCAAGACTAGTCTAGTCAAGTCAAGTCAAGTCTAGTCAAGTCAAGTCAAGTCAAATAAACTTTATTTAAAGTGACTATTCAAAAGCGCTTCGTTTATTTCCTTTAAACTACTGAATTTACCATATGTTCGTAAAAAGTTGAGCTCGTGAGAAGAACGTACTAGAAACTCAACCGCCATTCTTTTCAACCAAATAGAGTATTTTACAATGGATGTAATATACATAACTAATTAGTTTGTAATATGCTGCATCCAATCCAATCGTGTTTAAATAATATAAATTATCGTACATTGGATATCCACTTTTAGAGCTTGAATTAATTTTTTGTGTAATAATGGTTCGTTGTGATTACTGTCACAATAAGTAATTGCATACAACAAATACAATTATTTATTAACTATAACATCAGTCGACCTCGCACCACAAGCCGCACGAGTTGACGCATGGACCAGACATCGTTCCCTTCGCACAATTTGAAGGAAGGAGACGACACACGACGCCGCCGCAAGCATATATAATCTACTATAAGCGATCTAAAATTGATAAATACATAAGTTATAAGAAAACACTTTAACGCATTTCTAATTCTTACGTAGTATACCGTTTCCATCAAACATTCCCATTAATTCCAGGAAACCATCCTCGTTGGGCTTTGAGCTTAAACCCTCATTCAGTAAGGAAATGAATGCCTCGGGTTAAGAGTAGATGTATACAAATATATATAGTAGATATAAAATTTAATCTATGAGTTTTGTCTGTAAACAAGAAAAAAAGAAAAGAAAACGTTTATTCATGACGATAGTACAATAAAACATAAAACAAAATTGAGAAATATTATTTTCTATACGTCACAAAGTGGTCCCAACTCAGCATATTTGCTGGTTTGAAAACCAGCGCTGGTCTTCCGTTGGGCCATTTGGTGACGTCGCCTTAAAGATAATTATTATATAGTAATTATTGCGTAGACTTAGTAAACAAGTTGAGTTGTCAATTTCTGAAGTTTCTAAGTTGACAACTGTTGACAGATGTCAATCTGAGTTCGAAACATAGTAATAATATGTGCTCACAGATCAGTTTACAATTTACATTATTTATTTATTATTGTTTGTTTTTGAGTGAAACAAAAAGAATATACATAAAAATATTAACTAATTAAAAGTAACCAGCTATATATAACTAAAAACGACTAAAGTACGGTACCTACTCATAATTGCACTACTTAAATATGGGTTAATGTTATTGGACTGAGATGTAAAATAAAACTTTACCTGACATAGATAATGGAGAAGACACTCTTGGTGAGTATGCTTGCACCTTGTATTATAATATTATTAAATAGAAAATACTTAGCAATATACTATTATACAACAATGAATTCACGCTCTAAGGGTTGTAGCATCCAATATAGGATAATTTATATTTATACAGTTTAGTCTTTATTTCTTTTTATGAAATATTTGCCATTTAAAACGCATTTAACTGTAAATACAATTAATTCATATATTTTTAACCTGTGGATAACGGTGTGGGTTCTCACTAAAATTAATTTAATATCTACTTTAATTTGAAATTGTAAAATGTATTGTGTGAACTGTTTGTTGTCCCTAAGAAATAAAATAAAATAAAATATATTGGATGCAGCACCTTATAAACTAATTTATTATGTATATTACAGCCATTGTAAAATACTCTATTTGATTGAAAAGAGTGGCCGTTGAGTTTCTTGTATGTACTTCTCACGCCGAGGTAGATTCAGTAATTTAAAAGAAATTCAAAAAAGGATACCATTCAGAATCGCTAAGTTTAAGCTGATTGAATAAAATTAATTTGACTTTGACATATATTTGAATATTAATTTATATTTATATACTGAATTCTATTTCTTATAATTTTTTGAAAAATAGACGTCTTTTATGTGAAAGTGATGAGACAAACGAGACGTTCAGCTGATGGTAATTGATACGCCCTGCCTATTACAACGCAGAGTCACCCAGGATTCTTGCTTGAACCTAAAACTCTGACTGGCATCGTAATAGTGCTCGTCACTTTGAGATATAAGATGGTAAGCAATGACGCGTCATCCGTAATTCTTCGTATGATTTTTCAACTCTCGTTGTGGCGCCATCTACAGGATCAACTATACAACTGGTAACAACACGGAAAGCTACATCAGCCTAGCGAAACTCTCTAAGAAAAAGGCGATTTAATCGATTCTATGAAACATGCAGTCATTGATTCATTGACAGATGACGGCTATAATCTTGTAAAATATGGAGATAGCCGAAATCCACTACGTTTTAAGCAACTGTTCGCTTTCAAACTTAGCCGGATTATACTTCGGGGCCAATAATTACTACTATTTTAAACTTATGTCAATACTAAACTAAATTTCAATTTTTACTTAGGCAATCCCGCCTCTTATTACGTAGTATTTACATCCTCTTTGAGCTACATATGGGATTGACTTGAGATGTCGCTCTTTCAAATGTAAACAATTTTATACGTACAGTATTAAATATGCAAATTTACTACCCTCGGGTTACAGGGATAGATGAACAAAAAACGGGTCCTACGGAGGTCTGGCTTAGTTGATAAGAGTGCAGGGGCGTATTCAGAGACGTGGGTGTCCAAATCCCGGATGGTCATTAAATTTTGGTACAAATGACATTTGTTTATTGATAATTTATGTCATATTGATTTAATTTTTTTATGACAGTCAGGGACGAGACGAGCAGAACTGTCAGCTGATGGTAATTGATACGCCTTGCCAATAACAATGCAATGCCGCTCAGAATTCTTAAAAAAACCCAAAAATTCTGAGCGGCACTACAATTGCGCTCTTGAGACACAAAATTTTAAGTCTCATTTGCCCATTAATTTCACTAGCTACGGCGCCCTTCAGACCGAAATACAATTATGTTTACACATTACTGCTTGACGGCAGAAATAGGCGCTGTTATTGAGGTATTATAAGACACAGGTGTAGCAAACGGTTCTGAAACAAAGTTCGTCTAACACAACAATAACTCATAGACGCAAACAAGTTAAGAACAATTCAACAACAATTTACTGGATAAATGGCAGCCAATCGAGTTTGTCTTGAAATATCGTTGTTCTTTGTGAGAAAATGTCGGCTAATTAAAATAAATGGATTTCTATTATATTATATTATATAGCTGGATAGACATTCGTTGGAAAATTGTTTTACGCAAATTAAACATAATAATATATATTTAATTTTGTAAAAGAATTGTTTTGGATAAATCCGAGCTTGTAATCGACAAACAATTCACCCTTTTTCAGAGTTTTAGTCCTGGAAAGGATAAAACGAATATTTTGAATTATGGAATAGTTGTAGCTCGTGGACGAATTATCTCAGTTATAAATACTAAGAGCTGTTTATTTATTACACTTTTTTGACACCACTTTAACAAAATATAACATAACTACTAACATTTTTTAACTCACTTTTAGATTTGTAATAATGTATTGCGAAATTTGCATGTAGTGTTTATCTTTAAATGATTTTGCATACCCTGCACATGTAATTTAAATTGTTAATTGCTTAAGAAATATTTTTATGTAAAATCGCTAGTAAACCAATAAATAAAAAAAAAATATACTTAATATGGTGCAAATGGCGGCCTTATCACTACATAGTGATCTCTTCCAGGCAACCATTTGTAATACAATAAAAGAGAAAGACTAGAAAATTATAAGTATAAGAAAAGTGTCAAAAATATACACACACATAATATATACTATACTTAAATATAGATAAATATATATGAACACATATGGGACAATTTAAAAAGACGTGTTCGAAGCCGCCTCCAACCACCATAGATGAATTAAAACAATCCGCGATTGAGGAATTGGCAGAACATTCCACAACAACAGATCAAAGATGTCATCGACAGCATGCCAAACCGTTTGATGGAAGTCATGAGGGCTAGAGGTGGAAATACGCACTATTAGAATTCATTTATTCAGATTTTTTATTTTTAAGCCATTTCATCACATTTGTTAATTTACGGTCAAAATGTTTTTCAGACTTTTTTATAAATAAACGTAATAATTAAAAACCATATTATCTTTCATTTTACTTCAATATACCTACGTTATAAAATAACATTCACAAGTAAGGCCACAATTTTTTTTTTAACCAAAATCGTAAAAAATCTAGGTGGGCGGTTAATTGTGCCGCTGAGTGTATAAGAAAGTAAAATAAAACGTAATGAAAAAGTAGAAACAATAATTAACATTTCAGAATTGTTGAATTATGTTGGTGGATGCAATACATACAGATAGATTCTATCAAATAGAGGACAGATAATGATTTTTTAGTTGATTTTTAATGGAGGCTAATGCTTGTGCTTGACGGATAGTAAGCGGCAGTTGATTCGAAAGAGTGATGGCATTAATGGTGAAAGAAGAATGATAGCTATCAGATTTATGGAAAGGAACATTAAGTATTTGTTTATCTGTCACGCGGTATTTCATCTTGCGTGCAACGTACTAACCACATCCTATTATTGTATACGTGTTTCATTTGTTTTATGTTCATGTGTTTTATTCACGGATTTGTTGCAGGTGGGATATTGTCTTGCGTGTGGCCAGAAGCGTTCGGAGTAAACGCATGCGGACTAGCTCCGCACGCGGATTTCCATCCGTCAGAAAAACCGCCCTGAAATCTCGTCACATTTTCGCGTTAATAAGCATTCGCCGTTTCGAAAAAGGGAGATTATTATCTCAGTGATGAACAACTTTTTAAGAATACTCCGTGGTAGATATGTTTGGCATTGTTAAAAAAAAAATAATAAATAATATTTAATATGCGTGCCATTTGTAATAATCAATATATTGAATTTAATATAATATTGATTATTAATATTAGTTATTTATTTGCGTTATTAATTTGCGTTTTTAATAACAACCAAAGAACTGGGAACTGCAATTGAAGAGGTTAAACTGAAAATAATTTATGTATTGATTGAGTTACAAGCGCCTTAGTAACTAAACAAATTATGAGATTAGTTACTAAATTATCACGTCGTGCACCTCGAAAGGCACAGAAATGGACATTAATTTCAAAGTCATAAGAAAAAATTGAGAAGGAAGTGATTATTATTATATTATTAAAAGTAGCAATTTAGTTATTAAGGAGAGCGCAAAAAAAAGTCTGGGAGAATTTCTTGCGCCGTTTATTCTCTCCCAGAGCGACATTTGATTCCGAAGCGGTATTAGTACCTAGTGTATTAGAATTGACATCAAAAATAATTCTAAAGAAATCAAATTTGAGAAAAATAAATGCCTTTTTATAGAGGTTAGAATAATTATGTTAAATGACGACCTTCAGGCTATAAATAAATAGTGCCTTGCTAAGAAAATGTGCGGTTGATAGCATATTGTAATTTCCTTAGTAAACAACTATAACACAGTGTAATCTCACTATCTATATGATAATAGATTCATAGCCCTTACTAAAACCATCGTTTACCAAACGCATAGATAGTGATTGGAATCTTGTAAATGTAGTGTTGCCATATATATACATACTAGCTGACCCGGCAAACGTTGTTTTGCCATATAAAGTATAATTCACGCGATAATTTATAAGTATTAAAATATTGCCTATATTATAGCCTGTACATCATTTTGTTCTATTGTCAATAGTTTTTACAGCGCACGCAAAAATAGGTTTTCGATTTTACACCTTGTGTTATAAAATAGCAATTTTATTACGGATCCCTAATTTTGAAAAAAAAAACACATAGCCTATAGCCTTCCTCGATAAATGGACTACCCAACACTGAAAGAATCATTCAAATCGGACCAGTAGTACCAGAGATTAGCGCGTTCATACAAACAAACAAACAAACACTGCAGCTTTATATATTAGTATAGATATATAGTCAAATTTTTATTTGCCAGAAACATTCACGAGTAAAGTTGTTACAAATTTAGGTGTAGGCACATGTTTCATCTTGACAGACATGCAACTATTTCAGTGGTTTCATTTTATAATATTATAACCTAACATAATCAATAATTACTTCTACATTTACTCTTTGACCAACGTAAAGCTTTACCTAAAAAACTTTACGATATACAATAATTTAATGAAATGTTAAGAGATAATGTAGTGAAAATAATCACAAAAAAATATAATATTAAAAAAACTACGTTTAAAAAAACCGACTTCAAAAAGTGAAAAGTATCAAATAACTAAAAATTTAATTTAATACACCTTTACCTTTAATATTAATAAAATGCTATTATTTATAGTATGTGCTACCTATTGATAGGTTTCAAGTCGGTCTGAATGAAAACTCCTGAAGAAGCCGTACCTACACAAAAAATAATTATATCATAGAGGTAAACAAAAATTTTCATAAAAAATGTTCATAAAATGAAAACTACTGGGCCAAACTATGTAATATTTTTTACATAGTTTGGCCCAGTAGTTACAAGAATTACGTAAATCGGACTATAAATCTCAGAGTAATCGGTGTATGATATATGTATTGAAATGATAACCTCCTCCTTTTTGAACTCGGTTAAAAATAGTATTGGTCTCCTGATATGACATTTTAATGAAATACTAGCTAATACTCCGCGACCTCGCCTTCACACGCAGACGTACACACACATGAGTGAGCACGTAGTGGCGACATTTCATTAAAATTTTTAAAATAAAAGAATAATGATGTGTTTTCTTATTTATTGTTGTATTATTTTTACAAAGTTTTACTTCGCAACCTGGCATTTTAGTTTCAATTATAAGCAAAGTTTAACAGAACATGTGGCACGTCATCGTCATACATTGGTCGAGACTCGCTCGAGTACGTCCACTTTGGCGTAGCATTTGTTGCCTTACATTACGACATTTTTTTATGAAAAAGGAGGACAAACGAGCATACGGGTCACCTGGTGTTAAGTGATCACCGCCGCCCTCATTCTCTTGCAACACCAGAGGAATTACAGAAGGTGTACGGGCTTTTTTGAAGTTACCCATGTCTTATCGTTCCGAAAACACCGCACAAGGAAGTTCATCCCATAGCTTTGTAGTAGGTACGTGGAAGAAAACTCCTTGAAAACCTAACTGTGGAGGACCGCCACAGATCCAGATGGTGGGGATTGTTGACAACTTGTGGCGTGTCGTGCGAAGGTGGAATTCTACGGCGGATGCCTGCGGTATCTAGTTGGAGCGCAGAGGAAACCAATCCTTAATCTAAGGTAAAGATGAATTGAACGTTGCTATTATTACTGATAAAGTTATTTACAATCAAGAATAAATTAATTTATAGACCATTAATTTATAACTATCGATATTTGATTGTCACAGACCATCCCCTGCATCAAAACAAGTCCATATTGATCAATTAATACCCATTTCATTTGACCTTTATCAGAGCTCTGGTGAACCCGATCACAGAATTTAATTAGGAGACTCTTAGATTATTTGTATTTCTATAAAAACTGTGACAACTGCGAAAACGACGAAAAAAATTGAGGTTAACAGTTAACCTCTATTTTGAGCAATGCACGCACACTGACACAACGGGACATAATTCGGGGGTGTAAGACGTCGTTTGTCACGCACAGTAAAGTAATAAACCTTGCCTGTTTTCATCGATTGTCTAACAATAAGCAATAAGTTACAATAGTTTTTAACTTACCCACGGGCACTCTTTAATTTTCCGGGTTGAAAATTAACTAAGTTATTGACCGGCAATATAAGGTGTCAACATGACAAATTTAAAAAATTATGTGCATAAGTAGTTGGTATTTAACTAAGTAGAGGTTGTTAACTGTCCCACGGGAACTCCTTATATACCGGGATGAAAAGTATCTAAGATGTTGTCCGGGGATATAAAGTATCATCATGCAATTTCAATTAAATCGGTCCAATAGTTTCAGAGATTAGCCCGTACAAACAGCCAAACAGACAGATAATCTATCTAATACTATCTAGATGTATAAATCATCTAAGAGGAGACTATTCATATTAGTTACCAGTTGATTATATCATAGTTGTAGATATGCACAAATTTTCGGTGATATTTTAATGGATTTTTGAAAGTTTAGTTATTTCTAATTTATTTATTACAATAATATTTTATACCTTTAAACGAGCAATTCTTGTATAATATCATATTCTGAAATGGCTCCAATGATTTTAATGAAATTTAGTTTACAGGTAATTTCGGGGGCGAGAAATTGATTTAGCTAGGTTTCAATTTAAAAAAATGTAGTTTTATCCGTGATTTTTAATGAGAAACAGCTACAATAACATTAGAATACAAAGGTAAATTTCGCTACTATATAATAATAATATAATAATAAGCATATTTATTCAAGAGTTATAGATTACATATTTTAATGTGTTAGTAACTTAAAAATATACCTTAAATTAATGTTATTACTTAAACTATAATCTTGATCCCATCCGGGTATATGCCTCCTCCATCTTCTTCCACAACTCTCTATTTTTTGCTTTCTCTAGACAGTTTTTATCTGCCACTGTGAGAAGGTCCACCTCATTTTGGGTCTGCCTCGGTATCTGTTACCTGAGGGACCACTCCATGTTGTCGCTTTTAGAGTCCATCTTTGGTCTGGGACCCTAGCCACATGTCCTGCCCATTGCCATTTTATTTTTAATGCATGTTCAAGGACATCTGTCAGGTTTGTTTGTTTCCTGATGGTTTTGTTGCGGATTTTATGTATCTTTCTGAGCCTCAAGATACTTCTCTCCATGGCATGTTGTGTTGATAGTAACCGACGTTTAATTTTCTTTGCGTGCACCCATGTTTGGCTTGCGTATGTGAGGCATGGTAAGATACATGTATCCATTACCACCTTTTTTAACTCTTAAGCTGAAGGATCCTTTTTAATATTTCTTTATGTGACCAGAACTTGTTCCAAGAGGTTTTGATCCTTCTTTCTACTTCTTCTTCGTTACTATTAGAGTTAAAAGATATTTGCTTCCCAAGATATACATAATTTTCTACAAATTGTATCTGATTTGAGTCTATTTCTATGATGGTAATTCGTTAAGATTTTCGTTTTACTGGTGTTCATATGTAGGCCAACTTTTTTGCTAGCATTATTCAAAGCTTGCATCATTTGCTTCGAGTTCTGAAGCCGAGTTACCAAAGAGTGCTATGTCATCTACAAATCTTAAGTGACTTAGGTACTTATTGCCAATCCATGTGCCGTTGGCCTTCCAGTCCAATTGTTTAAAGACATTCTCCAATACTGCTATGAAAAATTTCGGTGAAAGAGGGTCTCCTTGTCTTACGCCTCTTTCTATTTTTATTTCTTCTCCTCTAGTTTCGAGGCGTATTGTACTCGTACTTTGTAAGTAAATATTTTTAATCACTTGTATAAAGCAGTATTTTATATTGCATGATGTCAATGGCTCCCATATAGAGCCATGAGTAATACTATCAAATGCTTTAAAGTAATCTACAAACCCTATATAGAGTGGTTGATTATATTCTTTGAATTTCTCTATCAGTTGTTCTATTGTTTGAATATGATCCATCGTGGAGAAACTGGAACGGAACCCGGCTTGTTCTACGGGTTGCATTTGTCTATTTTTTCTGTTATTCTGCCCAAAAGCAATGATGAGAAAAGCTTATATAAACTGGATAGAAGACTAATTGGCCTATAGTTGCCAATGTCTCTGTTCGCTACTATATACAAGACTATAATAGCTCAGATGGGACATTGGGGTGATACGGAAAGCAGAAGACACCGGTTCAAATCCGGATGTCCTATTAGTTTTTTTTTGTTCAAGTTTTGTACATTCTTAAAATTAGAGCAAGGCACGGTTGTCCGGATATTAACACACAAATTATCTTGCCCCAAACTAGGCATAGCCTGTGCTATGGGTACAAGATAACGATATATTTAATATATAAAATAATTACTAAAACATACATATAACCATCCATTGACTCGGGAATAACCACTGGGCTATATGGGTTGTCGAAATTAATTTGAAATCTAGTTTTAGTATATTGTTATTGTTTTATTAATATAAATACTGAGACTGGCGATGTACAAATGTCTTAATATAATTCAAAATCTGTAGATTTTCCAAGTCTTGTGTGTGTTGTTGTGTGTCTTTTACCGCATTTATCACGGGGAGTGTTCCGAAGAGCTGTTTAACCTTATTCCTGCCGCCGAATTCCACCTTCGCACGACACGCCACAAAGTAGTATATCATCCCCACCAACTGGATGTGTGGCGGTCCTCCACAGTGTGGTTTTCAAGGAGCTTTCTTCCTCGTACTAGTAAGCTGTGGAATGAGCTTCCTTGTGCGGTGTTTCCGGGACGATACGACATGGGTACCTTAAAAAAAGCGCGTACACCTTCCTTAAAAGCCGGCAAAGCTCTTGTGATTGCTCTGGTGTTGCAAGAGAATGTGGGCGGTGGTGATCACTTAACACCAGGTGACCAGTACGCTCGTTTGTCCTCCTATTCCCAAAAAAAAAATCAAAGTCTTTTTTACACCATTAGTTCACGCTTGTTAGGACATGACAAAAATGTACAAAAATTTGATTATCCTAACTAACTACTAATATTATAAATGTGAATGTAAGTTTGTTTGATACGCTTTCACGCCCATTGAACCAATTTTGATAAAATTCAGTACAGAAATAGGATAGAGTGTGGGAACGGACGCATGATTACATTTTGCTGTAAACAAGGGCATGAATGGGTTGAAATGAGGGATGAAAGTTTGCATGGGATTTCGAAAGACAAATAAATCAAAAATAATTTACTAATTTGTTATTTTTTAAATATAACCTTTGTTATATATTTATTAACAAAGACTTTTCTTACAAGTTAAAATAAACATTTTATGCAAGAAGACTGGATTGAATTTTATATTAGATTCACCGAAGTCTTTCCAACATAAAAATTTGGTTTAGATATACGTTCGTGTTGGAAATAATGTATACAATGTAAGAACACTTAACGTTATTAAACTTGTGGGTGGCTTAGTCGCTCGCGATAATTCAAACAGAAAGTCTAACAATGTTAAGCCAAGCACAATGTACTGTGTAGATGGCTTAAGAAAACTTACTGCAAAGCTCTATTGATTTAAAAGTTAATTAAAACTAAATGGTATTTCAATCATTTGTTGAATTAGCTTAATTTATATTTTATTATGTGCACGTATTAAATATAAAAACAACCAGTTTGCAACCAGTGGGAGGCTCCTTTTCACAGGATGCCGGCTAGATTATGGTTACTACAACGGCGCCTTTTTCTGCCGTGAAGCAGTAATGTGTAAGCTTTAATGTGTTTCGGTCTGAAGGAGGTTGTAGCTTGTGAAATTACTGGGCAAATGAGACTTGACATCTTATGTCTCAAGGTGATGAGCGCAGTTGTAGTGCCACTCAGAATTTTTGGTGTTTTTCAAGAATCCCGAGCGGCACTGCATTGTTATAGGCAGGGCGTGTCAATTACCATCAGCTGAACGTCCTGCTCGTCTCGTCCCTTATTTTCATAAAAAAAAACATATATTATACTACCCGACTACTACAGTCCCTCGCGTATTTTCTGCCCGTGTATGAATGCTTGGTTAAGCATATGGCTCTACCAGTGGGAGGCTCCTATGCACAGGCCGGCTACATTATAGGTATCACAACGGTGCCTATTTCTGCCGTGAAGCAGTAATGTGTAAGCATTATTGTGTTTCGATCTGAAGGGCGCCGTAGCTAGCGAAATTACTTGGCAAATATAAATAAGTAGGCCCGCTTAGTATTTTTGGGCTTTTCAAGATCGCCCTGTATTGTAATGGGCCGGACGTATCAATTACCACCAGCTGAACGTCCTGCCCGTCGCGTCCCTTATTTTCATTTAAAAAAAAATGTATTTTATTTTATCAATGTATTTCAATCCAAACTCAATCTTGTATAAACGGGGCTAATATATCTAGATAATATATTTGTATTTGTAAATATGTACATAAAAAAAATATTATTATGTAAATACTTATAGATATACATACAAGTACAAAGGTGTCGGAAACCATAACAGTGTTGTTATGGTTACCAACGTAACATAAGTTCAATGGTTTCCTTCCATCTCAAAAATGCCCAACGCGCATGAAGAAGTTTTCAATACAAAAATGTTACCTCGTTCACGCCCCTGACGATAGCTCTCATGGTCGCGTTCCTGGGTCCATCCACAGTTCTGCCGTCATCTGTAGGTCCCCAGGACGCGCTGTAGATGTGGATCTTATGAGGCTCGTGTCCCATGGAGTTGGCTTCGATGAGGTCTGTCATGTAGGGCTGGTCCAACATCCTTATACCTGGTCATGAGTTTATATATCTTTAATAATCATAATCTAATATATAAAATTCTCATGTCGCGGTGTTTGTAGTTAAACTCCTTAGAAACGGCTTGACCGATTCTCATGAAATTTTGAGTGCATATTGGGTACCTAGGTCTGAGAATCGGACAACATCTATTTTTTATCTCCCTAAATGTTAAGGGTGATCCACGGCAATTTTTTTTTTAAATTTGATTATGAGTCAGCATTAAAAAATACATACAACTAATAATATAAAATTGACACACTTTTAACCAAATTATCTTGCCCCAAACTAGGCATAGCCTGTACTATGGGTACAAGACAACGGTATATACAATACAAAATTCATAAATGCATATAAACATCCATTATTTGGAAACAAACACCCATACTTATCATATAAATGTTTGCATCTACCGCGGTTCGAACCCTAAAGGGCCCGGGAGTCTCAGTAGGCAGGGTCACTAACCACTGGAATGTATGAGTTGTCACTTTTAGACACATAATTTTTCATTAGTATTCAAATTTAAATATATTTATTCAAAATACGATTTAAATTCACTAATTATTGAATGTCAAAATCTACCAGATACCATCGGAAAGTTTTGCCTCAGACCTGAGAAGGTATAATCGCAAGCGGGCTTCTTATCTTTAAATAACAGTAAAAATTATAATAAAATTAATTAATTACATATTAATTTATTACAATAAAATTTATTAATTAAATAGCCTGAGGGCGGTCACTCCATTCCCAGTCATTAATATAATTAAGGAAGTCATATATGTATTAGTAAGCTTTACCACACAAACGTTTTTAAACAAGCAACTCTAGAATTTCTTGACATATATTCTGTTTTCTACATTTTCTGGGATAATGTTGTAAAAACATATGACCAACAATGGACTTACTAATTTCAAATTTAATTTGTGTAATTTATCACAGAAGCTCACTTGTATCAAATGTAACCTGAGGGTTATCACTTTGAAGAAATAATACATTAAGTAGCCTATTATGCTGTCCCGAATCAATCCTTTTTTTAATTTTTGCGTTCTAAGCGTACATACATATTATAGACAAGTAGGGAATCAAACAAAAATTCTATAAAGTACTTATTTGGCATCGGTATTGTTAATGGAACACACAGCAAGTATTCTTTAGAAAATATTTCCGGTGATAGGAAAGTTTAACTAATAAGTAAATAATAAATTAAAAACCACCGTTTGCATATGATATATCTTGGTAGGAATTCGACGCGGCAACAAAATTTAAATTTTATGACAACCAATTTTTACCTAATAATAATTAATTACTCTCACAGATAAACTTTATATTTTGTTATAGTTTTATTATATGTATAGAATTTTCTTATTTTTCAAAATGGCGGTATTGCTATAAGGCATTAAGAATAAAGGCTAAATAACACTCAACGCGCTGAGTGGCTCTAACGGTTCACTTAACATTACGTGACACTTAAGGCTTTACTGTACTTTAGTGGCTGAACACTTTATTTAAGTTAAAAGATAGAGGAAGTCACTCAAGCGATCAACTCGTTACACTATATTTATATAAACTCAAAGATAAATTTAAAGAAATAAATATTATGACTGTTCATTGTACATTATGAAAATTTAATATACGTTCACAAAAATCGTAACCTTTTTGCTCTTTCATTATTATAACACTAGAAATAAGGGATTGCTCGTAACTAATTCTAGTAGGCTTGATAACATACCTAATAGCTATTAGGTATGTTAAGGGTAAATGTATCCACTTTTTTAATAAAGTCCCAGCCACTTTTCAGGCATTATCTATAAGTAAATTTAAATATTTTATTAAAAATAGCTCTGTCGTAAATTCTTCTACTCCACAGCTGAATATCTAAGTGATGAGACAGCCTGGGACTAGATTATGATAATTTTATAACAATAACTTTTGTAATAATTGCATATTTTATTAAAAAGAGCCCAAAAAATAATGCTGGGAGAGACGGGTTCTTCTCTCTCAGAGCGCCATTTGTTTCCGAAGCGGTGGTTGTGTTAGAAATGACATCATATAGAATTTTGAGAAAAATGAATGTCTTTTTATGGACTACATAATATCATCCACGAAAGATGCAGGCTTAGTATCCGAAAACCGATAAATTAATTTTTTCATGAATATTCAATCCTTCCCTTTTACTGTCATAACAAAGCCAATCTTTCCATTTAGCTCGTGTAAACAGCTGATTGCTAGATGGAGTGGAATAAAATGAATGAATCCTTATCAGTGATAACGCAACCAGCATACATTGACGTAATACGACATGTTCGACGTAAATGTTATAATTGTGTCGTTCAATATTATCAGATTATTTCTAAATATCTCCATTGACACTCGTTGTAATATAAATATGGTAAACAGGCCTAGACTGGGTTCCATTAACCAACTTTACCAATATCAAAGATATTTAGTCTGGGGTCCGAGCCAAAGAGAAAAAAAATTAGTTGCACCAATTGATAATATATATATATGATAGGTCATAGCTTTAACCGTTACCGTCCAATGTTCGCCGGTTAAAGGTTTTGATAATGTTAAATAGATAAATAGCGACCTATAAAATCTGGTATTAGTTAATATAATGACAATAAGACACATATAATATACTTAATAATTAAGTAATAAAATAAGATTTACAAACAAAATTTATTAACAATGCGGGACTCGAACCCGCGACCTCTTGCGTTCCGTTCTCGCACGTTTTCAAATTTTATTTGAAATTGACTTGATATTTCACTTTTAAACTTTAAGGAATACAACGGTTGCGGTGCAACACATCCGCAGTATATGTTAAAGTCAGCGTTACTGTTAACGTTAAATTTGACTTAAATATTAACTATAACAGCTTATATGACACAAATAAAATTTGAAAAACAAAATCTTATGAACGATGCGGGATTCGAACCCAAAAAATAATTTTATGTGTGTATTAATCATAGAAGTGAGGGTTATCACTTTAAAAACATAACATATTGTTTAGATTTACAAGAGCGATACCTCAAGTCAATTTCCTAATATGCAAATGTTGGGGTTGAGCAGGTTATCAACTGTAAAGTAGATCCTGTAGATGGAGCCACAACCTGAGAGTTGAACAAAGCAAACAGAATTTTATAACGAGGCGGTACTCGAACGGTTAGCTCAGTTGGTTAGAGCACCGGCACGCAACGCCGGAGGTCGTGGGTTCGAATCCCGCATCATTCATAAAATTTTGTTATTCAAATTTTATTTGTGTATTAATCCTAGAAGTCAGGGTTATCACTTTAAAAACATTAGATATTGTTCAGCTTACAGGATGCAACCCCGCCATAGAATTGGCGTATAGACGACCTGGCAGCCCAGTGACCGATTTTGATTTGTCAATTTGTGCGTTAGCTGGTGGCTAGTTAGTTTAATATTCATAATACTAAGAAGCTAATTCCAAGCGTGGCTGACTGTTAACTACTTCCATAGCAATATCGGTTACAGTGACAATAGATTCACTTTCCTTTTCTATCTTGCTGTACCTCCGTTAGATATATCGCACTTACAAGCTTTGTTTATCTATAGGCTAGGTGCAGGTCTATGATGGTACCTACTATTGTCCTGACACTCATCATCATCATTTCAGATGGAAGACGTCCACTGCTGGCTGCTGACGAAGGCCTCCCTCAAAGATCTCCACAATGATTGATAAAAATTGCAAATTTTACTTAAATTAATTCAGTAGTTCGCCCGCCGCCGGACTGCACTATATTATCGCGCACTCGGTTGGTCATCGTCGTAAACATCTGGATCTGTGGCAGTCCTCCACAGTGCGGTTTTCAAGGAGCTTTCTTCCTCGTACTACAAAGCTGTGGAATGAGCTTCCTTGTTTCCGAGGCGTGGGTACATACAAAAAAAGCGCTCTTGTGATTCCTCTGGTGATGCAAGAGAATGTGGGCGGCGGTGATCACTTAACACCAGGTGACCCGCTCGTTTGTCCTACTCTAAAATGTCCTCTATCCCATAAAAAGAAACTATTAAAATATTTGTACAAATAATGTAGCGTGAAAGACAAAGTTTATCTACTTTATGAATGTACCCATTAAAATAAATTATAGATTATATTATATACAGATATTTGCCGTCACGGGCTTTTTGGTTCTATTTAAGAGAAAAATTTCCATTATACATTATATACGTGTAACTCGTGTGTACTAATGGCAGATTTTTTACTCCTTAATTTACACTTATCGTTATTTTTCGGATAATTCACACTATATTAAATTATAGCCTATGTGATTTTCTGAGACGTAAGCTATATTATTGTAGAGTTTCATCTAAATCCATTCAGAAGTTTTTACGTGAAAGAGTAACAAACATATATCCGTACATTCTTACAAACTTACGCGTTTATAATATTAGTAAAAGTATATTATTATTGCTATGAATGTTCTCTCCAATTGCCAAAAATTAATAATAATAACTTTATACTATAGCGATATATATTTTCTAATGATCAAACTGCCAAAATTCACTAATTGATATTCTTTATCAAAGTTTTTTCTTGTTCCAAATTATTTGTTTTAACGATGTTTGCTCAGTAATTGCTAGAATCAACTCAGAAATCGTTCTGTGTTTTTCTCCCTTTTCTAAATATCTTATATTATATTAATACATCATTTATAAATCATTATTTTCATATTTTACTAACAATTTTATACTCATAAAAGTAATGTAAGCTTTACTCAAATTACATAATATCTCACTTTGTTACAGACCATATGTTTCTGATGTTACGAACCCGAAAATATTAAAGGATAAAATGTTATATAATCTAGTGTAGCACATAAAGCCTCGTAAAAATCTTGTATTACTTTAATTCATACTGTATTTCGTTTTGGCACCCTATTAAGAAGCCTCCTCCTCTGATAAAAATGGCTTCTTAAACCACACGAGAAATGGACTGTATTTTATTTAAAAATCCCTACTTAAATTGCAACAATATTAATAATATGGATGATCTTCCTATCAAATTTTGGTTTGCAACACTTGTCGCAAAGTAGATACACTTGCTTCTTCTTACTCTACCAAATTAAGTTTGACAGTCGATGTATTTATTTGTAATTATGTAAATAGGGATAATCATCGGATGCAATTATGGTTTGCAACATTTGTCAATTATAAAGAGCAAAGTAGATACGCTTGTTTCTTCTCACTCTACCAAATTAAGTATGACAGTCGATGTATTTATTTCCAATTATATAAATAGAGATAATCATCGTTTGTAATTTTGGTTTGCAACACTTGTCAATTATAAAGAGCAAAGTAGATACGCTTGTTTCTTCTCACTCTACAAAATTAAGTTTGACAGTCGATGTATTTTTTTTTTCAATTATGTAAATAGAGATAATCATCGTTTGTAATTTTGGTTTGCAACACTTGTCAATTATAAAGAGCAAAGTAGATACGCTTGTTTCTTCTCACTCTACCAAATTAAGTTTGACAGTCGATGTATTTTTTTTTTCAATTATGTAAATAGGGATAATCATCGTATGTAATTTTGGTTTGCAACACTTGTCAATTATAAAGAGCAAAGTAGATACACTTGTTTCTTCTCCCTCTTCCAAATTAAGTTTGAATGTCGATGTATTTAAATTACAATAATGTTAATATGGATAACATCTTATCCAATTTTTGTTTGCAACACTTGTCAATTATGAATAGTAGGTAAGTAAGTAGATACACTTTCTTTTATCTCCTTACACCATCAAATTTAGCTTGAAAGTTGAAGATGAATACGTCTTTTAAATGTAGTAAAAGACGACTAAAAGGTTTTTTCTTTCAACTGTAAGATGTCTTATTTGATTAGACAGCATAAGATATTAACTGATATACAGGTAAATTACTGACGAGTTTTTTATTTTGTAGTAATATTTGTGTATTTACAAGAATTCTAAATTTGAAATTTACATTTCCTTGTACAGTCAGAAAAAAAGGTTATTTATGTTTTGAAGAAGAAAATATATTAACATTCAAAAGTCAATGGTGAATGCCAAATTAATAATAATTATATTTATAAACATTGCTAATCGTTGTGATGTATTATTATTTGGTTTTAGTTGATAAATGGATGAATTGATTTTACTTGTGGTTTATACTTGTGTTTTTATAATATTTATTGCTCAGTGTTATTATTGTAAAATTATTAGAAATTTCAAGATACAGATGAGACTTTAGATATAATATCAGAATAAATCTTAGTCAACACAAATGATTCATCGGATGAAAGTGATTCTAAGGATGAATATGAGTGCAAAATGTCCGTAGTTGAAATTTACAATTTAAAATTAACGCTATCCAAATTCTGCCAATATCTTGGTACGCTTCCCCGTAAACGTAATGACAGTTATAATTTTATGTAGTCATAGTATTGTAAATATAGTTATAAGATTTGTTTCATTTCAAATTATGTTTAATATTAATATTCACTATTTTAATATCGTTCCATACCCACCTACCTGGCTATAAAAGTTATAAAAAAAATTAAAAGATTTGGTTCATTTATGTGCTGACCGTACACGTACACACACGAATGCAAAAACGTCTCGAAAGTAATTTACCTGTAAAGGTGTGTGATGAACAGAGATTACGTCTACGACCTTTAGACAAGACTAACAAAATACATTTATACGAAATCTGACATTACTCTCATAAAATCTTTTTATGGCTTAAGCAATGGCTCGGATTTTTGGAGGATTTATAAAATGTGACTTATTTTCTGAGGCATAAGGACGATGAAAGGTCTTTTATAACACCGTGCTAAGGTTCTTTAAAGGATGATAGTTATTGAAATAAAAATTGAGTTTAGTCTTTCTTATACTCTTTCTGTCAGCCGAGTAGATTTGGACCCTTTATCAAGTTATGATTTGGCTTTTTGTAAAAAGTTTTTCTCATTTAATGTGGGACTTACTTCAAATTTCCAATATATTATTCTGTAGCTTAAATTAGGGATTCGTCTCCGTTGCGCTCCAACTAGATACCGCACCACATAAGAATGTTTCCTTTTTTTACGGCAACTATTAGATGCTTGTGTGCGTGGCATCTCAATGGCATGTTTCAAATTTGTAACATACGCTTCTTGTTATTTTTCATTGAAATTTATTAAATACAAAATAATGATGATATGATATACCAGTGTCTTTCTTATTTCTTGTCGAATTATTTTTACAAAGTTTTACAACGCAACCCGGTATTTTAGTTTCAATTATAAGCAAAGTTTAATAGAACATGTGGCACATCATAGTCAAACATTGTTCGAGACTGGCTCGAGTACGCTCACTTGGGCGTAGTATTAGTTGCCGCTCTTTGCGACTACGCCTGCGTCATCTAGTTAAAGTGCAACGGAGACCAATCCTTAATCTAAGTTCTGTAGTTTAAAAAAAAGGGAACTGCATCTCAGCATTGGTTGAAGTATTTCATACTATTTGTATTGTTATTCCTTTTAAATAAATAAAAATACATAATAAAGTAGCACTATGATAAATTTAGAATAATGTTATGTTATTAACTCGATTAATTAGGCATTATTATAAAAGGCATAAAAGGCTTTTTTTTTACAAAATTGATTCCTTTAGAATTATTTTTGATGTCATTTCTAATATACTAGATACTACTACCGCCTTGGAAACAAATGGCGCTCTGAGAGAGAAGAAGCGGCGCAAGAAACTCTCCCAGCATTCTTTTTTATCATTCTTAAAATACAAACAAAAACAAACCTAGGTAGACCATTTAGGAGATGGTTGGACTAGATGGACTAGAACAGCTGAAAATAGGAGTCTGTGGAGACGGTTGGAGGAGGCCAATGTCTATAATAGACAAACTGACAAAACTGACAATAATTCAATTAGTCCAAAAATTTATTTATGAAGGAATAATTATCAAATTTAAATAAAAATTGTGCATATTAAAAAAAAAAGATTTGTCTGTATAAAGGCTTATTTATTTATCATCCAGTGCGTTAGCTTTATGTCTCGTAGTAAACAAAAACCTACAAAACGGTATATGATCGCTTCGTAGCGCGTAGATCCGTAGCACGTAGAATCGTAGCATTATCACACATACATGAGTGAAGATATAAATATTTGGTACCACGAAATTATTTGAAATGTTCCATATATTTCTTTTTAATGAACGAGAAAGACAAACGAGCGTACGGGTCACCTGAAGTTAAGTGATCACCGCTGCCCACACTCTATTGCAATATCACAGGAATGACAGAAGCAGTGGGAGGCGTTGTGCACAGGATCCTAGTGAAATTACTGGACAAATGAGGCTTAACATATAATGTCTCAATGTGACGATCGCAATTGTAGTGCCGCTCAGAATTTTTGAGGTTTTTCAAGAATCCTAAGCGACGCTGCATTGTAATGGGCAGGGTGTATCAATTACCATCAGCTGAACGTCCTGCTCGTCTCGTCCCTTATTTTCCATTAAAAAAAGCATACTATGGATTAAAGGTTTCATTGGTATTATTACAACTTTTAATACAGAAAAACAGTTTGTTTCGATAAAGTCCGTTAAAAGGATTTAAATTGATTCGAAATCTGACATTATAGACCTCTTTTGTATAATTGTTTTGAAATTATAAATATGTTTGTATAACTGACAAAACTTATTAGCGTCAAGGTAACTCAGCGTTAGGCAGAGATATTTATAGGTGCTGACTAACAGCCAATTAGGGCTGTGTTTCAAATTCAAATATTTCTATTCAAAGTAGGATTCATAATCACTTATTGAACCTCAAAAACTACCACCAATTCAAAATAGAATGCCACAGACCTGAGAAATGTTCCGCTAAGTTCCTTGCGGCAGGCAAGGAAATGAAAAAAGGAAAAACGAAATTTTAAAACAATTGTTAAAAAACGTTCGTGTGGGAAAGTTTAACATAGCATGAATGATTTTCTTAATGACACCACAGACTGGTAATGATGCGAACACCCGCAGGCTCCTAAATTATAACGGCCTTACAAATAAACTTGGTATTAAGTTACAACTGATGATAAACAAAGAAAATGCAAAATGTTTACAATATCGCTGACAGCACTGTCAATACAATGATAATTCTGAAGTTTTCCGAATGACAAGCTGCCTTGCAAATAAACGCGGGAAACGTTATACGTCCGAACAAACCATTCGTAAGCAAAATGTCTATTTGTAAACATTTTACATATTCTTGGCTTGTGCATTGTTATAACTTTATGCCAATTTTATTTGTAAGGCCGTTATAATTTAAGAGCCTACGGGTGTTCGCATAATTACCAGTCTGTGGTGTCATTAAGAAAATCGTTTATGCTATTATACCGTTAAACTTTCCCACACGAACGTTTTTTAACAATTGTTTTAAAAATAGTTTTTAATTTAAATCCTAAAATCTGACGGTCCATAACGGTTTCACATTGGATTTTTGTAAAAATTTAAAATAAATTCCAATGAAAAATTGTTTGTCACGGTAAAACTCCGATTGTGTATCATTAACAATATTTTAGAAGAAATAAAATAGTTGATATTTTTACGAATAAATAAAATAAAAATCTCGGTGAAACTGTTTTACATCTTTTATGAGTGTATTAATATATACATATATATGTTATAAATAATATAATCATCTAATGTTAAGTGTTTAAATACAATAAAAACTAGGACGTTTTTATTAGGCTAATATCTTCCCTTTCTTGGCGTGCGTCCGTGCAGAATGGAATGTCGCTATGCCAACTTAATGGCTGACAGGCTTGCCCCGCATGTTTCAGTATGACAACTCTCTCTGTTATCCCTTAACTTAAACATTTTATTGAGATAAAACCTTTAGTTGCAAATGCAACGGGCAACTGCTAGTTACTAAATATTTCAAATATAACAAGGTAAGACGTGACGTAAAAGAGTTCAGTTTTCATCAGTCATTCAAACAGTGAGTTGAAGCGATAAATATTTAAAAGGTTTAAAATTAAATTAATTTGTTATTTTTTAAAGTACCCTTTGGGATTAATTACACAAGTCAAATTTATAAATAACATTTATAAATGACGTGGGACTCTAACCCGCGAATTCTCGCGTTCCGTGTAAGTGCTCTTCCACTGAGCCAACTGTTGGTTTTTTTTTTCAGTCATTCATTTTCGCAGGTGATAAACTTAAATCGCTCCACGTGAAGACGCTACAACTTACCAGCAACTTTAGAGTGATAGGCCACGCCCACACCGCACACTCCGTTGTCCCTCGCTGCCGCCACCTCACCGGCGCACCGAGTCCCGTGGCTGATCAACAAACAACAATATATATAATTAACAACAACACAATACCGAGTCAGAGGTTGCATATACAAAGTTTATTAAATTCATATAAACTAACACTAAAAACATGTAATTCTTAGTACTGAGCAATAAGCCCATTAAGCTAGGTAAGTGCCCGCAAGGTTGGCGCATTTTCCGAAAAAATTGTCCGCGTTGATGGTAGATGGAAATAGGGCAGAGGCCTGCACGAACGGACAGAACTATCCGGTGCCGTCACCTCTAATACACTTCTGCAGAGGGCATCAGGGTTGTTACTTTGCTTTGGAGTAATAGTTAAAAGTGAACCAGAATAACTCTGGTTCTCCTTATTTGCAAAGTTGCAAAAGACGGATACAGGTACAGATAACATCCGTACATTTTTACTTGTTTTTATACAAGTTGCGAGTAAATTAACGCTGCACTTTTTCTATGTCATTTCATGAAGACCTAAATACTGAAAAACCAATAATTCACTCTAGTTATAAACGTTTTTCTCCAAATTTCAACAAAAGTTCTTAAAAAAAATTAGTATTGT
The DNA here is from genome assembly GCF_905404315.1 of Leptidea sinapis. NCBI lineage: Eukaryota > Metazoa > Arthropoda > Insecta > Lepidoptera > Pieridae > Leptidea > Leptidea sinapis. Next base: position 10,446,228 of record NC_066273.1, read on the forward strand.
AGTGTATCTTATAATACGTTGGATGATTGTTGTACTTTTTATTTGTGTCAAATCCTATTATGTTGTAACTAAATAATCACAAATCGACCTCGAAATTTTCAATTTAAACCTAAACGTTCGGTTAGTATTTCTCAAAATAACATAATTTTAGTTTCCAACAATGCAGAAAAGAAAATAACATCGGGTGGCTGTATTAACTTTTTTTTAAGTCATCAATGATGATAAGACAACCTCCACACCACCCATACATCCTGGTCACCTACCCTCGTTGTTTGAACAAGGTCACTGGCATTATTAATAACGCCTTAAATTCTCATCTTTTTAATATAAAAGGGGGCAAATGAGTAAGAGAATCACGTAATGACTATGCATTACGTGATTCTCTTACGGTGAGGCAACCATTAAAAAACATCCACAAAACCAGGGGTCAAGAGGTGCTTATTAGGGCGTGTGCAATGTATCAATGCCTTTGTTTATCCGATATAAGTTTGAATATTTATTATATGGAGAAACATGACATCATTTCATATCCTTAAATATCCTGTATTTAATTTACGTAACCAAAGCTTGTATCATAACTATACAGTAAGGGAACTAACGAACATATATAGGCAAGATACATAATTGTGATACATAACTATGTATCACAATTATGTATCTTGCCTCGGCGTGGTTTCCAATTTAACTACTTACTGTTATGGTTATTTGACATTCCAATTAGTACCAACATTCAGTTATGATAATATTAATAGAATAATCACGGACGAGTAAAAAAAGAAGGACTCCACGCCGTGATATTAGCAAGTGAAGCACCGATATGCTAGTGTGTGTGCGGCCCCCGGGGATACTAGTTACACAATTTTTCTCCCTTAAATAATCATATATGGCCACAAATACTTACATAGTATCGTTGTTTCACTTTTTCACAACGAACAACGGCATTTTTTAAATATTTTATAGAGACGCAAACTGATCTGTCACAGACCATGACAATTCTCATAATGGCCGCCTACCGGCCTGTAGTAGTGTAAGTATGTGCGTGGGGCTATGTATTTACACGTTATTCGGCTTGCTTCGGTGCTACACTGTTATGTAAGTAGTCCTTATTTTTTTTATTCCGTTAGAATAATTTGTAACGTCTTAATTTTATATTGTTTTAGTTAATATATTTAGTTATTATAATAATTATATTTTTAGTAATTGTTATATTATATAATCACATGCAAAATGTTAGTGATGTCACTTTATTATAATGTTGGTAGTTTCGTAATATTAAGATACGACGTAATATTAGTTACGAATTGCTCTCAGATATTGGGCACTTCTTGTTGGGGCAGTCGAAAGTATCGGACTTGTTATATATGCGCTATGATTTAATCCGACATTCAAGGTATTTATTTATTTACATACTTACACACAATACAGTAAAAGAATAACATACGTACTATACTTATTCCTATGTATTGTGTATGCTAATTCAAAAAAAAGTGTTTATAAATCAGTAATACGGGTTTTGCTTTTGATATTGTAGATATAAGGACAGATTCACCATCGTATTGGATCACTGCAACCTCTCGAAGATGCACAGCTTAAATTTTTACAATTATACTTCATGGACAAATAACTTGATCGATGTCAAGAGATCAATGCAGCAATGATAAAAGCAATTCTTCGGATCTGCAGCAACTACTTAATGAACATTTTGCATGACGAGTTAGCCAGCAAATCTTTTATTTCCGATCCGTCTCGCATTCGCCCTGACCATTCAAATCTTAAGGCCAATCCTTGAAAGTTTTTGTTATGAATCAAGACAATCCATTTCCGAAGTTCAATCTATATATATATATATAAGAGATTTCCACGTATATAGTCACTCATCACGATATCTCTGGAACCACTAGAGCTAAAGACTTGAAATTTGGTAGGAATATTCTTTTCACCGAGTAGAGGTCAGCTAAGAACGGATTTTCCAAAATTCCATCCGCAAGAGTTTTTTTTTATTATGAACAGAACAACGTCTGTCGGGTCAGCTAGTATAAATATAAAAATGAATTTCATACAGAATTATATCATTCACCTTGTTATAAACTTTTGATCTCTTATTTTATTGCCCTTAAAGAGCTCTAATAAAAATGATAAAAGGCTGGGAATGGAACTTCTATTGCGAATCTATAGCTGTGAAATACAGATTTAATAGGAATAGCAAAGTTTTAATAGTCTATAACGCAAACCGAGCGGAAATATCCACAGAGTAATGCAGCCAACTCACAACTTCTGTACTAACACTGTCTTTGATAACGTTCAGTGAAGCTTACTTACTAGTTATTTATGTAGATTAAGTAAACTGGCTTAAGGTCAATAGGTCAAATTGAGTGTCAATGTTACCTAGTTTGAGAGGGTGACTTAATGAAGCATTAACAGTGCCGTTTCGAAAATTTTGTTATATATATTCTCGGTAACTTCTACTATTATTTCACTCAATATGATTTAATAATATTGAATTACATTCGGTGACTAATACTTATTTACGACCAAAAATGTCCTACAGTTTAAACTGATAAGAGGGTACCTTTATAATATTCTTGTTCATTCTTAGCTTCTTTCTAGCTAAGCTCTTTTCAGGGGTGCGCATTGTGGGGTTGAGGGGTGTACAAAACTTTTCAACTCCTATCATCGAATGACCGAAAATATTTTTCATACCATTTTAAGTCATAATTATCATTCTTCATTAAAATATTGACAAGTAAATATTATAATATATATGTATTGAAATTTATAATCATTTCTCGCGTATACTCGCACACCCAAGTACATCAATCTTCTTCAGACGAGCCATCTCGTAAATATAAAATATAAGAAATCTATTACGCAACTTGGAGCGAATATAATAAAAGTATTAAATTTAGTTTGACCTTTTGTTGAAATTAGATTCGAATCTGATTGCCTCGCTACTGGAGGCTTTAATCAACTTTGCTTGATTAGATTTCAATATCTTCATAGCTCTCGCAAAACACAATTGAAAGTTAAATGATTTTTATGAGAATAAATAATAATTTCATCGTTCTTTTCTGAGTCTATGAGGGTGAGTAATCATAAATTATAAAAATAGTTAATCTTAATTAAAACTAAATATTTAACACATGTTATTTAATAAAATATTTAACTATAAAATTAAATCAAATATGTTTATAAACCTACGGAGTTTGTCGTCGCTTCAATCGTTGATTTTAATAAGTTTTTTTTCTTTATTTGGTAAGTTGGGTTGGGGCCCTATTTTATAACGCGATTTTGTTATCTTTTTATGAAGAAAATCTAAATAATTTACCCCATTTACATGAAGTGTTGCGTCAGTTGTATGTAACATTTAGAGTTTCATTTATCATAATTCTTTTCATTTGTCTTGCCTATTCATCGCGAAGATGTTCTACTGATAGATTAGTTTTTCGTCAGCGAATGCTGAATAAAATATAAATTGAATACCGATGGGTTCATGTGGAACATTTCGTATATAAGATTTCGTCCAAAGTTGAAACTTTGGACTTTATTGAAAGTGGTTTAGACAAGTAAAAAATAAAAAAAAAGGATCTAATTTTGTATTCTTTAATCTTTGAATGCTGTTTTAACATTTCAACTAGATTGTCTTTTTGTTGCAAATTGTTCTTTCACTAACACTTAATATTCATATTACTTAGAAAGGGTATACATACCTGTTGAACCAATCGTCGGTGTATCTGGGGTACGGGAAGGGGTCGTTACTGCTGAAGTCATACGACGCCTCGGCGTTCTGTTTGAAATTCGAAATCAAATTAAAATATTTTCAATCATCTTTAGATTTTCAATGACTCATTATATAGATTTTTTTTATGAAAATAAAAGACGAGACTGACAAATAAAAGACAGTGCCGTTCAGGTTTCTTGAAAAAGCCAAAAATGCTGAGCGGCACTACAATTGCGCTGGTCACCTTGAGACGTACGATGTTAAGTCTCATTTGCCCAGTAATTTCACTAGCTACGGCGCCCTTTAGACCGAAACACAGATACTCAATCATTCATCAAAACACGACTAAGACACTCGTAAGTTTGGTCCCTTGCCGTTAAAATGCAATCATCGTCCATCTTTATTAGCTGCCAAGCCGGGTACTGACTGAGCGAGCAGCCTCGCAAGGAAACCTCGGACGTTTGCCGCGGGACGCCGCCTCAGTCTATAGATTTTTTGCATGAGGCTGCCGCGTGCGGCATGTCCGAGCCACAGTCAGGAGCCAGCATCGAGCTCTCAGTCTCAGCTTAACGTGAAGTCGAACAGACACTGTAAGTGCCTAACGCGGCTAATATTATAGCCAATTTTGCATGTGACCCTACGTTCGGAAAGCTATAGCCACCGCTGCCTTTATATTAATTAAAACAAAAAAGAAAACGAAAACAAATTACAGGCTTTGCAATGCTAGAAGAGCTGTGGAAAAAGCCATTTTAAGTTCTGTGTTCAGTATATTGAGGATACCCTTACTATCAGAACCAGAAAAAGATTCCGTCGTTCATTGAACAAGCATGGTTAAACACGAGCGTGCGAGGCACGTCTTGACCGACCGAGGATTTGACTCGAGCGGCTGCCTCGCGCGGGTGCTCGCTCAGTCAGTACGCGGCTATACCTTAGTTGGCTGTACGTCTCTTATCCTAGTGACGAATGGCCATTAAAATGCCATAGCGGTTCATATGTATAGAAAATAGGTTTAAAATAAGGCTTGTAGAAGAAATTACTGAGCGTATGAAAAACAATCCGTTTTCTGTTCATAGGAATCGAAAGACATCAGGAAAAAATTAATCAGGTTGGTGATCTGTCTATCTGGCAAACTATCAAGAATTCAAACAGGTTGTAAGTCATACTACAGTATGAGTTTAAGTAAATCGAGCAAATTTAAATTAGAAAATGAAATTGGTAATGGAGCTAATTTCATTAAAGAAAATAAGCCGAAAGATATTCGTATGGGCGACTAGACCTTGAATATGAGTTAAGAAACGTATGAAGATGCAAGGAAGATAGGAAAGATAGCAAAGGGCCAGTAGTAGTTCGTTGCCCTTCGGTATCCATAAATGAATGATTCCTACCACTCGGAAGTTAACAACAATACTAATACCCAGACATAAAAAGATATGCAATTCCCAAAAAGGATCGAATCCGCATTCCATGGCTGCTCCCGTCACAACATCTTGTTAAAACTTTCCATCCTTCAGCATGATAGGGCTTCCAATCTCGCAATCTATTTCCAATCTCAGTATTTGCGAGAGTGGAAATTGTCGCTCCCGTGGGATATCGGAATATACGGGATTCCGCACTTAGAAATCAATATCAAGGCATTTTTAATACTGAATCATAATAAAAATAAAATTAAAAAAAATTGTCAATAAGAAAATGTATAGGGGTAACTCTTATCTTTTAGGGGTATGAAAAATAAATTTAGGCCGATTATCAGACCTACCCGATATACACACAAACTTTCAAACAAATTGGTTTAGCCGTTTCGGAGGAGTTTGGTAACAAACACGAGAATTTTATATATTAAGACTAGCTACCCGGGTGAAGTTGTTCTGTAGATGATTAAAAAAAATACTGTTTTATAGGAATTTGCCAATAATATTTCAAAACATCAATTATTTCATAAAAAATGCTCCTTGTTGTTATAATAAAATAGTTTCACAGCGGAACTGTCAAACCGTGCGTCACTAAATTTTCTCATAGAAAATATGTCCACACAAAACAAATATTGTATCGTAATTTATATATATGAAGATTTGGATATAAAAGAAGTTTGTTAAAAAAAATCGCATTAATCGCGATTGTAAAGCTGACGTTATTTAAATGCAATCAAAGTTTATTATTATTTTAGCTTCTGCAGCGCACTGCAATTTATGTCATTCTGCCATATACTATCACATACCACAAACGCATATACTATCATTATTATAAACATAATGCCAACAAATTGTTGTTCACTAAGTTGCATTAAGTATTCACGACCTCTAAGTGAGGATACTCGGAAAAACCTTTGTAATCCGGCGGCACTGCTTTTCGGATTTAAGAGATTATTAGCAGCTTAAGAACCTAAAACTCATTTTAACTAATACTATTATTTAAATAAAAATCTTTTAAAGGATTATAACGCGTGTAATTGTAACTGTTTTCACATTAGATTTTTGCGTAAAAGTTACATGTTTATTTTAGTTAACCCGACGTTACAAAACCTTTCCAGATCTCGTTTTCAGACGGACTCTGGAAAGAGAGAAAACGAGGATTCTTTTTAATGAAAATAAGGGATGAGACGAGCAGGACGTTCAGCTGATGGTAATTGATACGCCCTGCCCATTACAATGCAGTGCTACTCAGGATTCTTGAAAAACCTCAAAAAATCTGAGCGGCACTACAACTGCGCTCGTCACCTTACGACATTCGATGTTAAGTCTCATTTGCCCAGTAATTTCCCTTGCTACGGCGCCCTTCAGACCGAAACACAGTAATGCTTCACGGCAGAAATAGGCGCTGTTCTGGTGCCCATAATCTAGCCGGTATCCTGTGCAAAGGAGCCTCCCACTGGTATGTATGAGGATGGTTTTGTATACTCGTATAATATGATATATTTCTTACATAAATTATACATCTAGATAGAGCCTCTTGCAGTTAGGCAAGTCATAACAACAAGACAGGTTTATTACTTTAGTGTGCATGCCAGATACGTTTTACACTCGCGATACATTAGTCACTTTGTTTTAGTGTGCGTTTGTTACTGAAAATAGAGGTTAACAGTCGCCGCTATTTTTTTCGACGTGTTCACAGCTGTCACAGTCTATCTTGAGGTATGAATTATCTAAGCCCAACTAGTTACGTAACTATTCATACTCACATTTTGTATTTAATGGTTAAAAAAAATATATGGTTTAATATCAACAAGAACCATTTTCCATCTACTAGGCTCCGTAATATTACTAAATCTTTTAAAGTGGATTGTGTTATATTTTATAATAAACTCCCAAATGATATTAAAATATTACCTATTAAAAAATTTAAATGTATCGTAAAAAATAAATTAACATCTAAGGCCTATTATAATGTGAAAGATTATTTTAATGATAAAGATAGTTGGAATTAATGTTTCTAAATTTATTGTTAATGAATATTGTTAAACTCATTTGAATGCTATTGTAACTTTTGTACTTCATCCTGACTTGCACTAAATCTATATATATAAAAATGAATTGCTGTTCGTTAGTCTCGCTAAAACTCGAGAACAGCTGGATCGATTTGGCTAATTTTGGTCTGGAAGTCTAGAGAAGGTTTAAAAGGTGAATAAATATGAAAATGTTCGGAATTAAATAAAAACAACAATTTAGTTTTTCCTTTGATGTGTCCCCCCGCGTCGTTCAGAAATCAAATCGAAAGAATAGTGTTAAATGAATAACTAATTAGAATCTTTAATCTTTATATCGTCCCAACTTTCTCTGGAGGTAAACAAAAAACTTAATTTTAGCTACCTATAGTAGATTATTATAGGTAGATTTTATGTACGATTTAATATTTGGTAGGTCTGAGAATCGGTCGTCATCTATTTTTTATACCCCAAAAATTTTAATTTTTTTTTGCTTATTACTTTATATGGCAATACAGCGTTTGCTGGGTCAGCTAGTAACTTAAAGTTTTACAATGAATAAAGATTTTTTTGGCTTGACTTTGACTTTTAACCAAATTATACGAAATAGCGTAAGCTTAAATTTTTTAGCTGTAAATACGTCATAAAAAAGGCGAGCGGCATTGTTTATTATGCATGCTCGCAGGCTGTTACGATCGAAACGGCGATAGCTGGTCCCAAGACACCCATCATGACATACTACATACTTACATAATTATACTTCAAGTCCGGATGCATATAGTCAACACCTGAAACAAATTAAAATTGTTAAGTTATTAAATTTTAAACTTAGCTTCAAATATCTAGAGGACGTTATAGATGACAGTTTCCTCATTAAAAGAAACCTATCTGAAAACAACATTCAATGAAAATCAGTTCAAAGTTTGGTTCTACGTGGAATAAAGTTCCACACAGTGTAGTTTTCAAGGAACTTTCTTCCACATACCACAAATTTGTAGTAAAAGCTTCCTTGCGGTGTTTCCGGTACATAAAGTATCATGACTTATTGACTATTTACAAAATAATAAATTCCAATATTGACTCGCCCTATCTCGTTCAATCGCTTAATTTTAACACTTTTCATAACTTCAGATCACAAAGGACTTTTTCTCTGTGTGTGTGTACAAAAATAATGCCTCGTATTATAATGCCCTTGTGCGTATGTGTAGATATTATAATGAATTATCTCAGAAAAATATAAACCTAGACATATCTAGTCAAAGTTTGGCAGAATTCAAGAATATTGTCAAAAAATTATATATTTGAAATTAAGTATATTTATAAGACATAATATTGTAATCATTTTAAATGGTTTATGTATAGTTTAATATTTTTCGTTTTTATGTTTATGCTATATTCAGTAGTAAAATTTTGTTACCTTTGTAATAAGCATGCTGTGCACGCTATTAGTGAACTACAATACAGATATGTAAATACATATATATATATACATATATATATTTTGTATACCATATTATTTAATTCAAAATTAATTGTAGTTTGTTTGTGTGCCTAAATAAATATACGACATGGGTACCTTCAAAAAAAGCACGTACACTTTCTGTAAAGAAAGGTGTTTGTGGTTCGTCTCAAATAAATAAGTGATCACTATTATTCGTACGACTTGGAATCGCTAAGCATGTTAAGTTTTAAGTTTCAAATGTAAAGTAAGAATGTTATGAATTAAAATATTCAGTATTAGTTCCGCTACGTCTTCTTAGTCTCTAAGAGCCTAAACACATCGTCGAATTTGGTACAGCCGAACCATCGGACGTGGTACGGTAGTGGGCCCTACTCGATGGTTTGTCGCGTTGTCCATGGCACAAAATGATTATTATTACAGTTTGGACCGTACCGAAAACGGCGCCGGACCAATTGGTGCTACACTGTCCAATGGTCGTACTAAATTAGACCTTCTGTTTAGGCTATAAACCCCGAGCATGACATAAAGTTTGAGTCTTTCATTGAAAGACCGTGTGGGTGGTGCGGAATTATCACTAAAGATATTAATTCATAACATTTTAATTAAATATTGATGTCAAATGATGTAAAATAAGGGTTTGTTCTTTTTTTTATAAAAACTGTACAATGCAGTGCGCCAGGATTCTTGAGAAACCTAAAAATTTTGACTTCGGCACTACAACTGCGCTCGTCACCTTGAGATCTAGGATGTTAAGTCTCATTTGCCCAGTAATTTCACTAGCTACGGCGCCCTTCAGACGGAAACAAAGTAATGCTTAATCATTACTGCTTCACTGCAGAAATAGGCGCCGTTGTGGTACCCATAATCTAGCCGGCATCCTGTGCAATGGAGCCTCTCACTGGTAAAAACTGGAATTTAATATATTCTTCAAATATATGTATAGTAAAATTATTTCACAAAACTTACCATCATCCATAATAGCTGTGGTCACATTGACCCCAGTGTACCCCTGTGCCCATGCAGCCTCCACGTTCAGGTCTAGCTTGGGTTTGCCCCCATTTTGTCCCGTATTCTTTAGGTACCATTGCAGAGGGAAGTAAGGGTCACGGGGCTCTGATGCTGGCACTGTTTCCGGCAGACGAAGAGGTCGGAAACCTCGCTTTACTCGTTTGAAGCCGGTTTGTTGGACAGCGGTGTGAACCTGTGAGAAATTGTTCATATCAGGTATATCTTTACTTGACGTGTTGTTGATTATCCCACAGCAAATATTGGGGAAAAGAATAGAAACCACCATATTTTAGATAGTAAAAACTAAGTTGAACATTCAAGCTAGCGAGATAAAAATATATTCAACGCAGAGCTGTTCGAATTGTCAGGGACACAGTGCTCTGTGAATTGCTAGATCACTTGGCGATATGTAGAGACGTCGCTTCTTTGTGTGTCTTCGAATTTATCACGGAGAGTGTTCCGAAAAGCTGTTTGACCTGATTCCTGTCGCCGAATTCCAACATTGTACGACACGCCACAAATGAGAATATCATCCCCACCGTCTGGATACTAGCGGACCCGACAGACGATGTCCTGTGCACACGTCTTATATTTGAAAAATCGGTCCAGCCGTAAGGAGGATTTCACTAACATAGATATGGGCCGGACAATTATATATGGACTACATTAAGAATCTAAACCATTTTCAAATTCACTGTAACACACAAAAAAAATCCAGTCCAGCCGTTTATGAGGAGTTCACTGTCAACACACGCACAGAAGAATTATATCTATAAAGATAAAATAAATTGGTAACATTTAAAATGCTTAATGTGTACGCAAATGGGGCAAATTTTGCAGTCAGAGCTGTACACAAAAGATGTTTGGTTATCGAATAGAACAATTCAAAAATGACAAAGAACAAGCTGTGGATTCTAATGCTAATGGTATTGATAATAACACTACCAAAAGGGCGAGATTTATGAAATCATCATCTTGATGTCTGGCAGAACTAAGCGTTTTAAAAGAAGAAAGAGCATTCCCCACTCAGCCACTTTGTGGAACCTGTGTTTGTTACTGAAACAAATCAAAAAAGAGTTAAGTAACTGTGACAAAATAGAGCATCTGTGAATATCATACAGTAGACATACATTAAGGATTAGTCTCCGCTGCGCTCCAACTAGATACCGCAGGCGTAGTCCCAAAGTGGCAACTAATACTACGCCCAAGTGGGCATACTCGAGCCAGTCTCGAACCATGTGTGACGTTGACGTGCCACATGTTCTGTTAAGCTTTGCTAAGAATTGAAACTAAAATGCCGGGTTGCGTAGTAAAACTTTGTAAAAATAATACTACAAGAAATAAGGAAGACACGTGTAGTGCGGTATCTAGTTGAAGCTCAGCGGATACCAATCCTTAATCTAAGACAGTAGGCAATAGTCAGTAATAATCACAGTGACACAAAACTAAGCTAAGGATTACATCAAATTGGGGACTTATAATAAAGTCTACAACGAGTTTTTATTAGTTGGCTCTCTTTAAAGGACCTAAATGAAGTCGTCGTAATACGCAAAGATACTAACACTCTTTTTAAACATTCAAACAGTTTCAGAATTTTACGAATATTTTAAATACAATCTATGCGAAGTGACGCAACAAAATACTGAAACATTTCAACATAGCAAGTGAAAAATTCTCGACTTGAGTTGGCGCAAGAATGCTTTTGTGAATACACAGTCGTTGTTGCTAGAATATTTATGTAAAGGTAAAGATTTCGCTATTTCACTTCAGCAAAGTTTTGTTTGAAAATGTTTTTAAAGAATGCTTGGTTATATTTTGTATGACGAGTCTGTTATAAAAAAAACTTTTAAACAATTCTCAGTAACGAATCAGCACAACAGAAAATATTCCATTTTTTATACCTTATAAGTTTTTTTTTATGTATTTTTATTGCACTATCAAGCATCGTAGTTCTTTGATTACTTTGGCCTCATTTCCTAGTAGGGAAAAAATGATTTTATTAAAATTAAAAAGAAGAAATAATTAACAATAATAGTAGTAATATATTTTTTGTTTTTATCTGGATTTGGATAGTTCCTGTTTTTAACTGAGTTTTAGATTTGTATGATAAGCGGAATTAGCAGCAGTAGAAATTAGTATTATGTAGTGTTTACCTTTACCTAGATATCCAGACGTCAGCCTGTACGAGGTTAGTATGGCTCTCAAAGAGCTTAAAAACAACAAGGCGCCGGGTGATGATGGAATTACAGCTGAGCTTCTGAAAGCTAGTGGTACCCCTGTACTTAAGTCCCTCCAGAAACTATTCAACTCCGTCATCCTCGATGGCAAAACGCCGCAAGCATGGCACAGGTACACATAATGGTGCTGTTCTTTAAAAAGGGCGAGGGCATTTGAAGAACTATAAGCCCATATCACTTCTGAGCCATGTACATAAGCTGTTTTCTAGGGTTATCACGAATCGTCTCGTGCTAAGGCTTTACGACTTCCAGCCTCCCGAACAAGCCGGATTCCAAAAAGGCGTTAGCAGCATAGACCAAATACATACGCTGCGGCAGGTTATACAGAAGACAGAGGACTATAACCAATCAGCCACTATGCTTGTGGTCTATGAGAAAGCTTTTGATTCCATCGAGATATGGGCGATGCTTCAGTCTCTCCAGAGATGCCACATTTGTTGCCGATATATCAAAGCGTTGAAGTGTTTGTATAGAAACGCCACCATGTCAGTTCGTCTCTCGCGAAGCCTATCCGACTGCAGCAGGAAGTCAGACAAGGCGATGTCATATCGCCCAAGCTGTTCACCGCTGCGTTGGAAGATGTGTTTAAGCTTCTGGACTGGAACGGATACATCACTCACCTTCGATTCGCAGACGATATCGTAATCATGGCAGAGACCATGGAAGACTTAAGCCATATGCTCGATGGCCTCATTACACCTTTCCAAGGAGTAGGTCTCAAAATGAACATGGACAAGACGAAAATCATGTCTAATGTCCATTTCGCACCTACTCCCGTAACAGTTGGGAACTGTACTCTCGAAATTGTTGACGAGTACGTCTACCTCGACCTACCGACGTCTTGGAGAAATAATCCAGTTGGGCAGGTCCAATTTCGGGAAAGGGGTCACTCGTCGAATCCAACTCGGATGGGCAGCGTTCGGGAAGCTCCGTAACATCTTCTCGTCTCAAATACCGCAGAGTCTGAAGACGAAGTTTTTCAACCAGTGTGTGTTGCCATTGATGACTTACGGTACGCAGAGGTAGTCGCTAACTATGGGACTTATGAGAAAGCTCATGTTCGCTCAGAGGGCAATGGATAGATGCTCGGATTTTCCCTGCGAGATCGAATCAGAAATGAGGAGTTCTGTAGGAGAACCAAAGTTACCGACATAGTCCAAATGATTGCGAAACTGAAGTGGCAGTGAGCAGGGCAAATAGTTCGACGGACAGATGGCTGTTGGGGCAGTAAAGTCCTCGAATGGCAACCACGTACCGGGAGACGCAGTATTCGTAGGCCAAGACAAGATAGACCGACGATCTAGTTAAGATCGCCGGAATACGTTAGATGAGTGTAGCGCAGGACCGATCGTCGTGGAAATCTTTGGGGCAGGCCTTTGTCCAGCAGTGGACGTCTTCTGGCTGATGATGATGAGTGTGTACCTTTAAATGGTTTTGCATACCCTGTTCATGTAATGTAAATTGTAAATAGAGTAAGAAATATTAATTATGTTAAATCGCTGGTAGACCCAATAAATAAATATAGAGTGTTTGTTGCCAGTGATGACCTATGGAACGCAGACATGGTCATTAACATGGGCCTTATGACAAAGCTCATTGTCACTCAAATGGCAATGTACATGGCTATGAAGTCGAATTACGGCAGGGAATAGTGTTCGAAGGACATATGGCAGTTGGTCCAGTAAAGTCCTCGAATGGTGACCACGTACCGAAAGACGCACAAGATGGACCGACGAACTGGCCAAGATAGATGTAATAGATTAGATGAAGGCAGCGCAGGACCGATCGTCATGGAGATCTTTGGGTAGGCCTTTGTCCAGCAGTGGACGTCTTCCGGCTATTATGTGATATGAAGTGAACTTCTATTTTTTCAATTATATGAATCCAGTGCGGTTCTTTCTCTCTCTAAAGAGACTTTCTAACACATTCTCTATATTTTCTACTTTTTAATTCCACTAACTGTTAAAGAGAGTTTTTTCTTTCAGCACTGAATGATTTTACATAGGAATGTGAAGGCAGTGCAATGTAGGAATTTATTAATAGTCATACCCTTACTCACCAGAAATATTTGAATGACATTAAGAACACAAATGAAAATTTAATATACGTTCACAAAAATCGTGACCTCTTTGCTCCTAATAGTGATTTTCATTTTTATAACACTAGAAATAAGGAATCACTTGTATCTGATTCTAGTAGGCTTCATAAGATACATAATAGCTTTAAGGGTAAATGTATACACTTTTAGTCCCAGCCACTGTTGAGGCATTATCTATAAATCGATATATTTTATTAAAAAATAGCTCTGTCATAAATCCTACTACTCCGCAGCTGAATATCTAAGTGATCCGACAGCCTGGGACTAGATTGATATTTGATTAAAAACAGCGCAATAAAAAAAGAATGCTGGGAGAGTTTCTTGCGCCGCTTCTTCTCTCTCACAGCGCCATTTTATTCCGAAGCGGTAGTAGAATCTAGTATTTTAGAAATGAAATCAGAGAGAATTTTATAGGAATTAATTTCCAGAAAATAAATGCCTTTTATGCCTTCCATACCTCGATATTAATGCTCATTTCTTAGCGATGTATTTCATAATTTATTTTGAAAAATATTTTGCGAACAATCCTTTATTCTTATATCCAAATCGGTGAGGGGTGGGGGTCACTTACGAGAGGATTTCGTTTAAGAAGTCTTGTGTGCACGACAGACCGTCGGGGCCGAGCGTGGGGCAGACCTCGGTGGGTGAAGTGCCACTCCGTGTCAGAACTTAGCACCTGTAACAAACGAAAAACATAATGAATTTATTGCAGTTTCAACTTTTTTAGGGGCCCTGAGAGACTAAATTCAATGGTAGCATTTATAATGATAATAATAATATATTTATTTTCAAAAACATAGTATACAAGGGTGTTAAAATATTATAATAATGAGCTTATATGTTTTGCAAGCAGTGAATATCAGAATTTTGTATCCATGAATTCCTTAACACTATAAAAATCATAATAATAGAATATAATGCTTTTCTAATCATTGCTGAGATTACAATAAATCCTTTGACGTAGGTCAGAAAGACCAGTTTCCCCCAGCGCTATGTTATAAGGACCAATGGAAAATTATTGCTGGATGTCAAACGCATACAAATAAAAACTGAGCACTATTTTGTAACAATATTATGGTTACCAGGGGCGTATGTATGTATATGTATACCACATAGGCAATTGGGCAGTGCCTACCTCTTTAGGAACTTAGATAAATATAGCACTAGTGTTAAAGTTTTTTGGTTTCGTTATTCTATAAGCAAACGTAGAATGACGTAAGCTGCAATAGGTATTAGGTTGACAAAATGGTCCGGAAATACCACCAGAGGGAGGCTCCTTTGCACAGGAAGCCGGCTAGATTATGGGTACCACAACGGCGCCTATTTCTGCCGTGAAGCAGTAATGTGTAAACATTACTGTGATTCGGTCTGAAAGGTGCCGTAGCAAATGAAATTACTGGGCAAATGAGACTTAACATCTTATGTCTCAAGGTGACGAGCGCAATTATTGTAGTGCCGCTCAAAACTTTTTGGTTTTTCAAGAATCCTGAGCGGTACTGCGTTGTAATGGGCAGGGCCTATCAATACCATCAGATGAACGTTGCTGCTCCTCTCGACCCTTATTTTCATGAAAATTACAAAAAAAAAAACAATTCACACCCCTGATGGTTACACTAGAGCACTAAGAAGACATTTAGTTCAATAACAAAAAATAATAAAACCTTTGTCTCTGTTGATATTGATATAGATTTGAATATAATTAAATTAGCACAATTTAAATATGTAATAAACTAGAGAATTACTGCAATACATGATTTAAAGTGAAGCTTATAAATTCTGTAACACACAGATTTTAGATAATTGTTCTGTTTTATTCTCCAAATAAAATAAAAATAAAAACAACACAAGACAAACAATAATTTAATTTCAAAGAAGATTTATAATGCATTACATGAGTAAGACAATCTTAAACCGTTTCTCATGTAGGTACTTTACCCGATTTGCTAAAGTTTATAGCTGAGAATGGATGTCATGAATTGCGCAAATGAAACTCAACTTTATTGCCGGTCAGTAAAGTCTAAATGGATTTTATTTTTATTGCCTATAATATACGGTTGTTATGTTGTAAAGTAAAATTGAGACGATAATTTGTTTATTTAGGCGTACTTTCTTATACATTATAAGTTATTAGCTTTAACTAGTAAATAGAATAATTCACTGACGCATGTAAATTTGAGTTTTCCTACATATGCCTTTAGCCCTCGCCAATATCTGAGAAAAGTGTTATAGTACGAGAAACAGTTAAGATAATATATTTTTGTGACAATGAGATAAAACGCTAGTTTCGGAACGCACCGGATCGCATTGTTTATTTTTTAACGTGGAGTAATTCCGTAAAAAACGTAGGGTTCGAAATTTAAATCACTCTGCCTCACGCTCGCAGCAAAAAGTGTTTTTCCTGCGTTTTCACGTAGCAATAGCACCCTTTTTCGTGCTGGGGAGGTGAAATCTTTTTTATGTTATAGCTTGAAGTATGAAACTACTATTCGTATTAGGAAATTAATAAAAAAATTCTAAGGTAATATAAATTTATTTTCCGAGTATATTCTCAGGTTATTTATATATTTCTAACATTCTACGGGTATTGACTAGAACATTTTAATTTCATCATAAGAAAAATACTCGTTAATAATATAATTTGCCAAGATGCTGATAGGTATACTATGTAATTTTCAAGTTTCTTGCGTTGGCTGAATGGGTGTAACTTTGCCATTTCTATGAAACTACTCACCAGAGATACTCGTATGTATGTTAACTCGAAAAGTTGTGATAGTTATTTGTTTGTAAAAACGCTCGTGGCGTCATTTTATTGGCGTGGAGCCACTCGTATTGTTTGACCCTCATTATACAATTACTGTTGCATAAAATACTATAAATCTAGATTTTTCTAGCTGACTGAAAAATGACTCAATCTTTAATGGCACACCAAGATGTATTTTGTATTTCAAAGCAGCCAGTTTATCAAGACAATAATTTCATACTTAGAATCCTATTAGTAATATAAAAATAAGAAGATTTGGACATATTATAACAGTTATTATTGACATAAATAGAAGTTATTATCGACATTTCCAATCTGGGTCAAACTCATACAGTTACAACGAGAGATGCGAGATATTACTGATCGCTTACGGTTTAATTGTTATGGAACATTGATATTTATAACATTTTATGCAAAACAGTATTTGCCCTGTAAAATTCTTCACACCAATATCTGGTATAAGACAGAACTGTACTTATTATTTAGTGATTCGATTTTATTTCGTATTCAAATAATGTAGGTTTTTAAATTTATTTTATTATTAATACGGGCAACAGTACTGGCAAATCACACTCTATACATGCGCACTTATTTTTTTTATTAAAATACGGGACGAGACGAGTAGGATGTTCAGCTTAATGGATACGCCCTGCCGATTACAATTCAGTGCCGCTCTGGATTCTTGAAAAGCTCAAAAATACATAGCGGCACTACAATTGCGCTCGTCACCTTGAGACATAAAATGTTAAGTCACATTTACCCAGTAATTTCACTAGCTACGGCGCCCTTCAGACATGCTCATGACTGGCGCACGCAAATAAATAATTAAAAAGATAAACATAAATATATAGAGTAAACACTTTTTGTATGGGTTAAATCTATTGAGTTTTCGTCACCGAAATGCTTACAGCAGTATATCTTTTTTTTTTATGGAATAGGAGGACAAACGAGCGTACGGGTCACCTGGTGTTAAGTGATCACCGCCGCCCACATTCTCTCGCAACACCAGAGGAATCATAGGAGCGTTGCCGGCCTTTAAGGAAGGTGTGCGCGCTTTTTCTGACAAGCCAACTACAAATTTTACCCATGTCGTATCGTCCCGGAAACACGGGAGAAAGCTTCTTGAAAACCGCACTGTGGAGGACCGCCACACATCCAGATGGTGGGGATGATATCCTAACTTGTGGCGTGTCGTGCGAAGGTGAAATTCGGCGGCAGGAATCAGGTTAAACAGCTCTTCGGAACACTCCCCGTGATAAAAGCGGTAGAAGACACACAATGAAGCGACGTCCTGCGCTTTGTCTACAAACAAAACATTACTACTACAAACAACATTCTAGCGCTCTAGCGCTAGAATGTGGGCCGGCTTGAAGTATTGCCGTGCTCTATTGATGACGCCCAGCTTCTTCGAAGACAATTTGGCTTTGCCCTCCAGATGGCCACGGAATTGGCAATCGCTCGAGATTTCGAGACCCAGTATTCCGATACTAGGCGCGGCTTTAAGAGAAGTGTTCTCGAAGAGCGGTGATACGACATGATAATGATGACATGATATCTGTACCTATACAGCTGACGTATTGTGCAACATTAGTGCTGTGTGTATGTGTGTGTGTCTATACACTATGTTGAAATAGTGTTTTTGTTTGATTAATAAAATAATAATTAATAAATAAAAAGCCTTTATTGTTGTCAACAAGTTTTACACAGAGTAGTTTCGTGTGCCTAAAATTAATTTACTTATAACTACTATCTAAAAAACACATTTTGACTATTCACTAGAGTTTAACTAATATACTAACAATTTTAATATCTATTGATTATCGGCAAACGGTAGTTCGGTTAATAAATTGAAATTAACAATTGTTTTTATTCATAATCAAATTTCAAATTCTAATATGAAAAGTTCTAAGTTTCCACTTTTATTGGTAGTCTCTACCGACATTTTTTTTAAATAAAATATTTGGCGATAATTTTGCTTTTATTCGTATTGACGCCATTTTGGACACCATTACTGCTTCAATGCACAAGACCTTCAATATCCGAAACGCAATGTAATGTATGTATATATAGGTGCAAGGCGTCCCACAGGAAACTAGCATTTATAAAATTATTTTTTAATAAGAAAGGGCAAACGGGCAAGAGGTTCGTGGTGGCAAAGCTTGGCTCATGGACATCCGTAGCACATGCGTTGCCGACCTTTAAGGTCGTATGCTGGTCTCATATGCTCTTTTCAGACTACGCTATACTATTGTGATAGGTATATAGTATAGCTAATAAGGACCTAATGCTATACTATATAGCATGGCGTTCACATTACGAGATAGAATCGCACATATTTATAGTATATGGCATGCTCAGTTGACTGCGACATTTGAAGAGTGTACACACGATCGACACAATAGATTTAATGCTGAATAGTCTTGAAAGCTCATCGAGGGATGATAACAATGCGAAATTTGACAGTATCTTGTCATTAATGCTAAGAAAGAAGAAAAATGCCAGACCATGGATATCAAATCATAGGAAGTTCAGAGGAGAACGTGATGATTTGAAACTTTTAGAAGATGGAAGCAGGAGGAAGAGGTCGGCTCACGATATAGCACAGCATGAACTGAGCTCAATTTTATTGCGTTAAGTAAGCCAATAATATTATATCGTACAGTGAAGTGTAAACGTGTCCATAATGTATGATACGCGATATTTTTGTGCTATGAACTATTTGCTATATCATCATCAGCCGGAAGACATCCACAGCTGGACAAAGACCTCCCCCAAAGATTTCCATGACGATCGTTCCTGCGCTGCGATATCGTCGGTCCACCTTTTTGGGGTCTACCAACCATGGTCGCCATTCGAGGACTTTACTGCCCCAACAGCCATCTCTCCGTTGAACTATGTGCCCTGCCTACTGCCACTTCAGCTTCGCAATCATTTGGGCTATTTCGGTGACTCTGGTTCTCCTACGAATCTCCTCATTTCTGATCTGGCAGGGAAACTTCAAGCATAGCCCTCTCCATTGCCCTCTGAGCGACCATGAGCTTTCTCATAAGGCCCATAGTTAGCGACCACACTGCATACCGTAAGTCATAACTGGAAACACACACTGATGCTATATGCCATTATATTATAGTCTGAAAAAAACTTTAGTCATTTCGGTTTAGAAATCTCTTTAACCTTCTTATTTAGATTTCTATGTCTATTACAGATCAAAGCACCAATTTTAATGATATTTCTTGGCTTACAAAAAATCAAAAGTGAAGTTTAATTCAAAATATAAAGTTGGGGAAAGTAACTTGTTATTATATTATAATTTTACAGATCCCTTGGTAACTTTCATCCCTGCTTTAAAGCCTCTCGTAAGCATTTACCGTCTGTTATTAAAGATGTTGTATAAAGAGAACCTTTTGTAAGTCCCAAATGAATTCCCAAGGCTTATCCCAGCCCACGCACTCTCGTTGTGTCTTCATATCCCGGGCAATTGTCGAATATATTCATTCAAAGGGTCGCGAATCTTTGTGAATTTAGGTAGAAGCTTGTCTATTAATGTAATAACTTTTTGTTATTTCTGTGTAGGTATATAATATAGTATATTGAAGACGGCTTGAGTGCTAGGCAGAAAATACAAACCCATCTTTTTAATAATAATAATAAATTTTGTTGGCAACATAATTACACTACTAAAATAGGTCATAAATTATAATATAATAACTTTAACAAACAAGTAATTTTAACATAATACATTAGAATAAAATTATAAGTTAAGCAAACTAAACTTAAACTATAAAAACCACTAAAAAAATAATTAAAACAGACCCTATAAAATTAAAATAAATAAAACAGTTAGATTGGGGAGCAGTGCAATCACTTTAGTATTGCCAATCGGAGGCCCACTCAGTATATGTCGAGCCTTTTGAGCCTCAACACTGATTTTCAGTAGGCACCGTGTTTCGCAGCACGGACAGCGACTGCGGTATACAAATACTTCCTACATCTTCAATTACAATTTTCTGGTCCTGATCTAAGTATAATATATAGGCTTTGCCTGACTCTTTCCATTCATATCAACGTATAAATCTATTGCCAAAATGCAACCACGGGAACGCTATTAACTAAAATTATTACCACTACTAGATTATTAGACTTATATTCATTAGACGAATATTTTCAATCAAAAACTTGACTATATACTATATAATACTGCTACTAATATTTTGTTAAATTGATATTATTGTAACTAATGATTTAGAAATGTATTTTATAAAATTTGCACGTCATATATGTGGCAAACATGTACTTTATAATATTTATGTAACATCAATCTAACATGTTTATGCAAATAAAAACTTTGACTTTGACTTTGCCTTTACTAGTTTATTATTATTATACTAGTGACAACCCCCTCGTCCCTCGCGTGTCTCCTGCCCGTGTATGCTTGCCTGGTTAAGCATATGCAGTGGTAGTGGTAGAACATGCCATTGTTGGCACGTTCTAGTGATCAAACCTCATTTTAAAAGCCTTTGAGAAATGTTTGAACCTTATGATCCCGGATTTTAAGCTGTCGGTCAAAACCTTTCCAACGATATATTATGGGGGTTGTACCTATTTTATTTGTTGAGAAATAAAAGTTTTTACGCCGCCTTTGTGCTTTATCTATCTATTTATACGAGTATATATAAGAGATTTATTATTGACTCATCATCACTTAAGAAATATTTATTGTCAACACTGCCTTAAAATTAAAATTAGATTTTTTATTATATTTTTTATCAATATCTGTTAATAACACTTGTATAAAATCAATGTTCTAATAAGCATTAATGTATTACAAGAGACTTGATCCTGCAGACAAACTGTCCAAACAGTTTTGCGGGACTATGTTACCTTTTAAGATTCTTTCTGTAAATGATTAATAATATAAATAAATAATAAATAACGATATTTCTTGGAACCTAAGGCGTAGGTACACAAAGTAAATAAACCATAAAGCGTAGTGACTTGAAATTTGGTAGGAAAATTCCTTTCGCCGAGTAGAGGTCAGCTAAGGCTAATTTTAGCAAATTTTACGCGATTTCACCCACAAGTGGTTTGCGGGGGCCAATTCCATAGAACGCGAAGCGGGCGAGGGACAGCTAGTGTACATAAATAGTATACACAATAATATTAAATTTACTTTATGTATTCTTTTTGGGAAGCTAAAAAAGGATTAAAAACGTAGGTATCTTACAAGCAATGATTCCCTTAATTCAAGAGTTATATCGCTAAGTTCTATATTTTCCGTTTATAGCTGTCATAAAAGCATAAACAAGTTTTATAAAGTAGAATATGTATGTCCTGAAATAGATCTAGATTACTTAATGGAGGAGATAGCGACACCTCACCTTGCTATCAAGTTCAGGGTCGCCCTTCATCCCACTGAGGACGTCGACGCGACCTTATAATACATTTCTGTGATATTTTCCTCGAATGGCGAACGTTGGAATAACAGGAAAGAAATATGACATAAGGTAACAATATATAAAATACTAGCTGACCCAGCAAACGTTGTATTGCCAATATTAAAATCGCGATACAAAAGTAACTGTTGACCGTAGATGGGTGAAGTTGTATGTATTTTTTAATGCTGTCTCATAATCAAACAAATTTAAAAAAAATGTCAAGAAAATTGAAAAAAAAATTTCGTGTGGACCATCCTTAATATTTAGGGGGATGAAAAATAGATGTTGTCTGATTCTCAGACCTACCCAATATGCACTCAAAATTTCATGAGAATCGGTCAAGCCATTTCGGAGGAGTTCAAAGTTTAACACCATGACACGAGAATTTTATATATTAGATGTCATCAAATACTTTCGAATATTGTCAACAAAAACTCAACAATACATATAATTTACTCACAATAAACTGTTAAATAAAATAAAAATTGATAAATGAAACCCTTTCTTATGCAATGATTATGAAAACATATGCATAATGTATGCTAGAAACAATATTACTGAATTTAAAAAAAATGTGATTTGAATTCATTCAATTAAAGAAGAAAGAATAAATTGTGCGTGCCTTTTAATAAGTTAGCTAGAGCTAAGGGCTCCTTCATAGGTGACTAGAACTTACTGAGCATAACTGGAAGAAATATACTTAAGCTTCTTTCACAAAGAAGGCTTTGACAGCGAATGAATCAAGAAATAAATCAGAGTACTATTTGTTCCTCTAACAATATCTTTAAATGTAGCTTCAACTTAGACTAACTTGCAAAAGAATACATTAAATACGCTTTACAGGTTTCCGTTCTAAGAAATAATTATTGGACTGAATAAGATTTTAGTATTAATTGATTTGGAATTATTAAGCCTTTGTGGGTACCTACATTCAAAAATGGTTTCTTTTTCAGTTGTAATGCTACATTTTGGCAAAGGCTGTTAAAACACGCCCATCAGAGAAATAATATGATCATTTTTGTAGTGTACGACAAAACTATGTGGATTACTAAATTAAAGAAAACATTTCATTTAACACCAAATTTATTGTAGAATTTGCACATAAGTCCGGATTATCCTTACCCAAACAGGTTACAGAAGTCGCCTACATATGACTTTATAACCCTCGATAATTTATACGTCTAGATAGAGTCTCTGGTTGTTAGATAACCGATAAAAACAGGCCAGGAACATTAGTTTAGTGTGCGTGACAAGCTACGTCTTACAGTCGTGATTTATATAATCTAAGTTATAAAACATGGCCGAATTCTTACATATATCACAATAGGAACACAGACTTAATAAAATCTACATAATCCCGTAGCGGTCAAAGAGAATTTAAACACTACGTTGTAGTGGTTATTTGCGATATGTTTTAATTATTTTCTGACCAATTACGATATTTTAGTATCATTAGCTGACCAATCAGCAATCAGTTTTTTAAACCTTTGAGTGAGTCGACTGAATTGTTTGCATTCCGAATAGGAGAAATTTGAAATCAATTATTGTGTAACAAAGTACATGTCAAAAACAAAATAATTATAAATGTGGCAATAGTTAAGGTAACTTTTTCATATGGGTAGTTTTTGACGTTCAATAATTTATTATTATAAATAAGAGATTTTTAATCCTATTTTGACTAAAATATTTGAATTTTTATATTAGTTTATTAATGGAAAGTAATTTTAAGGGTAGGCTACATCAAACCAACTTACAAGGTAAAAAAATAATCATCCGAAAATCGATAGTGTACCCGTGACATTACAATGTCACTAGAACCGGACGTTAAATTGTAAGAAATGAAGTCGATTGACCGGTAAATTATAATATCACTAGTGAGATTATATTATCACGGCTTTTATAATATACCTACGACATGTATAAAGTGATTGTGAAGATTGTTGCATGTGTGCTGTGTGTAGTTAGGTGTGTAAGGGAGTGATGAGTATTTTACACTTCCATGAGATTCTCTGTATTTTCATAACCCAGTGATTTTAACCAGGGGTCGAGTTTCACTTTGCATTTCCTCTTGGTCAGTGGTTAGATGCTTAAACTTTTGTTTCATCATCACTTCAGCCGGAAGACGTCCACTGCTGGACAAAGGTCTCCCCCAAAGATCACCATGACTATCCGTCCTGCGCTGCCTTCATCCAATTCCAGCGATCTTGACCAGATCGTCGGTCCATAAAAAACTAAATAATAACAATAATTACACTTTTGTTTATTTTGTTTTTTATTTCAAAACTTAACTGTAATAAGAACTCTTAAAGACACACTGGCTCTAACTTAAGCTAAGCATAACTAGACTAAAGGATCACGGTTTATTATTCAGGAACTTAATATTCATGGGATCGTCAGCCGAGATTTCGTCTTGTAACTTTGGACACTTCATTAGTCAGATAAAACAAACTCACCAGACGAGAGAAGCTTAGGCAAGTTAATGACCCGTTGTTACTTATCATCAAACGAATAAGCAAGGGCTTGGATAGTTAGAATAATGAATAAAGTACAGAGTTTGTACTCATAAGGCGAATAAATAAATGGACGAGGTTCTTAAATGTATTCGACGAGTTAAAGATTTATTTGTAGTCTGTTCGTCAGTTCAATGTCTCGTAGCGGCAAACCCCTCGCGTCTTGTTTTCCCCAATGACGTTGCAGCGAAAAGCTCAAGATTTTTTTGTCAAAGTTCCTATTTCTTTAACTTTTTTCCATTTTGTAGGTGTACGGCTATACATCACGTATATATTTAAAATAACAAAATAAAAATTTGGCCTTTATTGTTCTGCTACATTAATAGTTAACAACGTGTAGTTTTAGTTTCAAGTTCAAATTAATAAATAAGATACTAGCTAACCCGACAGACGTTCTGTACATAATAAATATAATACTGTTTTATTGTGAATTTGTCAACAATATTTAGTAGTATAATGAAATTGTTTCACAGCAGAACTGTCCAACCATACGTCAATAAATTATCTCTTAGAAAAAACGTCCATACAAAAAAATATTGGAAATAAATATAATAATGGGCCTCAAATGGAAATAAAAACTATCGTATCTCTCAAGTTGGACTAATCTGCACTCCATGAAGTAATACCTATTTAAACCCGTTCATTAGTTTAGGAGTTCACTGGAAACAAACATATATATATAAATTAAATAGGTTATTAAATACGTATATATATTCTGAAGTATAAGTGAATCACACAGTGAAAATGAAGAAGAATTTGATGAAGGCAATCAAACAGAATATGAATAACTTGATAATAGGACCGGGAACGCTTGACTATGTTCCTGATCATAAAGAAATACCTCTATCCAAATAAAACCTTAGCAATTATTATCTGCACTTAAGGGCGCACCCTACCTCAAATTGCTTAGCAAGATATTGTACAGCATCAACAATTTTATATCAGTCAAGTATTCTGAACATCATACCAGCGCTGCAGGTAAGCTTATTGTCACAAAATATTACGGTATTTTATAATGTATCCCAACAATCCACATTTTAATTCTAATCGCTATATAATCACAAATACTTATGAGAACACTCAAATATCTTTAAACGTTTAAAATCATAATGACTTATTCATCTTTACCTTATAGCTGCTTTTGAATTTACTTTTTTGCTCTAATCCAACCTTTTCCAGCGATCTTGACCTGATTGTCGAAACGGCCATCTGTCTGTGTCTTGTGCCTTGCCCACTGCCACTTCAGTTTCGCAACAATGTGGGTTATATAACTTTAATCTCCTCATTTCTGATTCAAACTCAATCTTGAGATTATGGTGTTTTAATAAAACTTTGTTTACTGTTGAATAAAAAGTATTCAATATAGTACTAATATGCAACTATACAATCATAATTTTCTAATCTTGTTAGCACAATTTGCCATAAATTAAGCGCAAATTTACTTCGGTGTATGAATATTTTCATTCCTATTTAAGAAAGATTAAACAGAGTAAATACAAAGTACTTAAATATTTAAACAGAAACACCCAAAAGCCTGTCTGGTACACCGAAGATTAATTCTAGATTTCTGCTCAAATGACATCTCCATTCAATGTTAAGCTATCAAATTAACCCTTTGACGATAAGACCACAATTTAAACAACAAAGAGAAATATTCTGAGGCTTTGAGTTCAGAAGATGGGCGCTTTCACAAAAAGAGATTCCTTTGTGTTAAGTAAGACATTATTTATTTTATCAATTATAAAACCTATCTTTGCCGAGTATACAAGATTCTGATAGTATTAATCATTAGTAAAGTAAAGCCTTCAAGGAAATAAAAAACTTATTAAGTTTCTACTATTAATTAGCATCGTATTAACAGTACTTAAAAAACAGTGGGAGGCTGCAGAGAAGGCTCCCACTGTTTTGTAAGGATGCCGGCTAGATTATGGGTACTGGTGGTACCCAGCGTCTATTTCTGCCGTGAAGCAGTAATGTATAAGCATTACTGTGTTTCGGTCCGAAGGGCGCCGTAGCTAGTGAAATTACTGGGCAAATGAGACTTAACATCTTATGTCTGAAGGTGACGAGCGCAGTTGTAGTGCCGTTCAGAATTTTTGGGGTTTTTCAAGAATCCTGAGCGGCACTGCATTGCAATGGGCAGAGCGTATCAATTACCATCAGCTGATCCTGCCCGTCTCGTCTCTTATTTTCATAAAATTCTTTTATTTACACCGACATGTAAGCCTTATATATTTACACACATACCTACGTTTCTTATTATTTTTGTTATTGTCATTATTTATTTTTAATAACATTTTTTTGTTAATCAATTTTTTTATAATAATTATTTTAGTGCCACAATTAATTATATTCTGCTTTTAAAATATGTCAGTTCAGCGCCAAACTTCACACATGGGGCACACTGAAAATCAGTGTTGTGCTCATAATGTATGGACACAACTATAACTGAGTGGACTCCAGTTTTGGAAGACCACTGCCACATCAAGTTTTGCTTTTGTTTCTTTTGTATTAAGTTAAGTAAGTTAAGTATTAGATTAAGCATATTTTTTGTTCTCATTAACTTTTTTGTGTGAATGTGTCAGTTTTTCTTCCAAAATAAGATCATTTTCATTTTCATTAAACATAAAAGTCATAAAAAATAATTGTCTATACACAGTAGATTGTATCATAAGGGAGCGAAGTAATATTTTTACGGCGAGGGCGCTTTTTTGAATCCAGAGCAAAGTGAGGGATTCATTATTAGAATCCTGAACGAAGCGGAAGATTCAAAGTACGTCGCCCGAGCCAAAAATATATTTTTCGCCCGAGTGATACACTTTACTTTATTTCACCCACTATGAGGAAATAAAAGGCACCTCATATTTTATTGTAAAATTATTATTTATTAAAACATAGAGTAACAACTAAATTGTTATTAAATAGTATCTAATAATAAAGCAGCTAAAAACTTAAATTTACATTTGAGACTATTTCGCAAATATGAAATTTTATTATTACAGTTTTATTAGGAATAGAGATTGTTGTAGATTTTATATTCTGCGTGTTTGAAATAATGTCCGAATCTGGCTCATTTTAAGGAAAATGTGACGGTGAATTTTGTTATTTGGATGTAGATGGGCGCATCGACAGTGGCATGGATGGATTAACTGAAGATTACAATTTAATGTTTTCCACGATGCGTTCAGATGTTTTCGCCTTGTTCTCAATAGAGTCTTCTACATTCCCCTCTGCCACAGCTTTCGACTTCCATCCTCCATGTCGCTTGAGAACATTTAAGTCCACTGTCTGGTAAGTTATTATAACACTAGAAATAAAGGATTGCTTGTAACTAATTCTAGTGGGCTTCATAAGATACATAATAGCTTTAAGGGTAAATGTATACACTTCTATAATAAAGTACCCACTGTTCAGGCATTACCTATAAACAAATTTAAATGTTTTATAAAAAAATGGCTCTGTAGTAAATCCTATTATTCTACTGCTGAATATCAAAATGTTCGGACAGCCTGGGACTAGATTGTGATTATTTTATAGCGATAGAAATGACTGTACAATATTGTATATTTTAATTGAAAAGAGCGCAAAAAAAGAATGCTGGGAGAGTTTCTTGCGCCGCTTCTTCTCTCTCAGAGCGCCATTTGTTTCCGAAGCGGTAGTAGTATCTAGTCGTTATTAGAAATGACATCAAAAAGAATTGTAAAGGAATCAATTTTGAGAAAATAAATGCCTTTTATACCACTCCAGAATCTGCCAAAAGGGTAGCAGAAGTACGACGAGAACAATATCCTGTATACAGCTTGATATCTGGTAACTTCGAATCAGTAGCGATTTCTTGTGGCATGTTAGAAATTTTATTTTTTCCCATAACTTGTTTGAAGCACTTGTCATTTTGATAATGGATGAAAAACCGATTGGTCTTCATATCAGCAGGCCGCAGGTCCAGATATTTCTGTACAATAGTTTTGTATTCTTCTCGGACATAGGCTTTGATATATTTCTCCCGGTATTTTACTGGTAATAGGTTATATCACATTTCTTGCGTCACTTTTAATCCTTTCAAGAGTAAATTCTATACTATCATTGTCACTTGAAGGACTCATTTTTCAAAACGGAACTACAATCCGTGAAAATTGACGAAAACGCGGGCTGTACACGCGTTTTTAATTAGATTTTTTCCTTTTCTTATTCAGGCGGCGCGCGGTGCGCGGCGCGACAATGAGCCGTCGTACCAGCCAGTCTTTATTCAAACAAACATTTTTCCTTTCGATTTTTTGGAGGTGTAAGCTAAGATGTTCAAAATTCAAAAAGTGCGTGGCAAACATATAATCTTAATCCGCTGGTTTATGATTTATGGTCAGTTTTAGAGACTACGGCTTGCTCTTAACGCCATGATAATTTGGAGTCCCTAAAACAGTCGGCACGATTGACAGTGAAGAATTTTCCAATGGAAAGAATACGTGCTTCTATTGATAACTGGCTTCAACGTTTAAAGAACTGTATTGCAAAGAATGGGTCTCCATTTAAAATCATATTTTAAATTGTTTTATATTTATGTATTAAGCTAACCACGCTGTAAAAGTAATAAATGTTATTTGCAATAGATTTATTTTTCTTTGTTTCAGTATAGCAAGACTAGGTATGTTATTTGTCGGGTCAGCTACTCCAGAATATTTTTCACAGTTTTATAAAAGCAAGTGAGGAAATATTTGATGTTATCTTGAAAGAAAATCGTTTACCGATACAGTCTTTGATACTAGAGACTCACTTAAATTGGAAGAACGGAGTATAAAGATGATATTGTTTTACTATTATCTATTTTCCGTTTAAGGTCGAGCGAATAAGATCGCTTACATAAAATAATGGATTCTTGAAATGAGAAATAGAAGAAATATAACAGAATAAACAGTAAACATTATTGATGCAGCCAGTAGTAGGTTAGTATAATAGTAGCTACGATAATAAGGCTTGTTGTTTTCTCTCTATTCTGTTATTTGTATACATTTCAAATTCAAAGTCAAAAAAATCTTTATTCACTGTAAAACTTTATAAGTTATTTAGTGCAAGTCAGGATGAAGTACAAAAGGTACAATAGCATTCAAATGAGTATAACAATATTCATTACCAAAATTTAGAACATTAATTCCAACTGTCTTTATCATTCAAATAATCTTTGACATTATAATAGGCCTCAGATGCTAATTAATTTTTTACGACACATTAAAGTTTTTTAATTGGTAATATTTTAATATCATTTGGGAGTTTATTTTTAAATATAACACAGTCCACTTTAAAAGATTTAGCAATTTTACGGAGCCTAGTAGATGGAATTGCGACTTTATGTTTGTTTCGAGTATTGACATTGTGTGCATCACTATTCTTTTTAAATTGGCTAGTATGTTTATGAACGTACAGGAGATTCTCGTATATTTACTGGCAGTATATTGTCACGATTTTATTAAATCTAGAGAAACATCTCTAACCCAATAGTGGTAATTTTTTTTAAGTAAAGTTTCATGATGGACGCAGTCGAATGCTTTGGATAAATCACAAAACACTCCTAACGCATCACATGAATCCTTCCAAGCATTCAAAATATTTCTTATTAACTCTATATTAGCATCTGTGGTTAAACGACCTTGAGTAAAACGATATTGTTTATTATGCATGAGGTTATTATTGTAAAAATATTTAACTAGTTACATTAACATATTTTTTTCGAATATTATGCTAAAGGTTGGTAGTAGCGATATGGGCTTCAAATAGGTGGGGACAGCTTTATCTCCTTACTTAAATAGAGGAGCGATCTTGCTGTGTTTCATTACGTTTGGAAATATGCCGCATTTAATTATGAAAGTCGGTTTAATTGGTCACAATGATAATTGACATGGCTGCTCCGCCCATGATAAGCTACTAACGGGTAAGGCTCGATCGAGTATCATATTAATTATAGCATTTAATTTAGCAGGTGAATACGATTTTGAGTAAAAGTTAAAAAATCAGAAAATAATTTCAAGATATTTTAAACAGAAAACTATGGAATGATCTTCCTTGTGCGGTATTTCCAAGACGATAAGGCATGGGTACCTGGGTGACAAAAACAGTGTGTACGCTCTTCCATACTAAAAAAAGTTTTCAATTCAAAAAATGTAGCAATAATTCCCACCTATATGCTGCTCAAAAATGTATTATGTGCGAGAGTTACAATCATCGAAAGGTTAGCGTAAACTGGACCAAACCAATAATAGCGAATGAGCGAACCAAAGTACGTGTCGATGCAATGAATTATCAATCTCCGCTCTGGCTGTCAGATCACGTACGCATAAACCTTGTGGCTTCTACACCATACTTCGTTAATCACACATAAATGTTAGCTCAACAAACAGACATAACTATCTCTTCTATTTGATTATAGTAAGCTTGAAGATAGTAATTTTACTAGTAACTATACAAAATTAATTCGTCCCAAAATTTATGGATGATACGGGACTCGAACTCACTAATAACTGATACATGTTTAAACTACTCTTATATCTTAAATCGATGGCTTTACTATTCAATAGAAATAATTTTCGAGCGTTGCTATGATTTAAAAAAATTAAAACATAAATATTAAATCTTCCACATATCACAACAACGTGTCTGAAATGACAGGTTGGACCAGCCATCCGTAAAAGGGAACATTTTCTCCTATAGCAAACACATTGAGGCGGGCTTTTTAAAAACTAGATTTACGAAAATTTTAATGTTTCCAAATTTTAAATGTAAGATTTATAAACAATAATTTAATCATTGTTTATTCTTATAATGAATTATTTAAAATTATTACTTATTTATAACAAATTACAATTCAATTTGCAAAAATAATTAAGTAACTAATTGAAAAAATTTAATTATATTATTAAAATAATAAAATCAAAATTTAAATTTTAGCAATTGAGTAGAAATTTAAACAATAAAACAATTGCTCAACGCACATTTATACTTGTAAAAACTATTAAATTGTAAAAAAAAATTGACATAATTGTATTTATGCGTACAAATAAGTCTAACTTGATCAATTTCATTGTGATTTCCAATTACCTCCTTCTCTATATACATACAAATCTATTAAACTTTTCAATTTAAAATTTTCTTTTGAAAAATGCTACCATTCCATCAGTATTTTCTTAAGACGTTGTCACGTTCAACTATCGTTAGTAAACCGACTTTACAGACAACCAATTTTTTCATATCATTTCTAACACTACCACCACTTTGGAAACAAGTGACGGTCTGAGGGAGAAAAAGCAGCGCAAGAAACCCTCCCCGCATTCTTTTTTTTGCGCTCTTTTTATTAAAATATACAATATTGTACTGTCATTGTTACTGCTATAAAATAATCATCTTCTGTCCGATCACTTAGATATTCAGCTGTGGAGTAGTAGGATTTACGACAGAGCCATTTTTTAATAAAACATTTAAATATATTTATATATATAATGCCTCAACATTGGCTGGGACTTTATTACAAAAGTGTATACATTTACCCTTAAAGTTATGATAAATAAAAATGAAAATCGCTAATTAGAGCAAAAAGGTGACGATTTTTGCGAACGTCTATTAAATTTTCATGAATGTACTGACAATGAACAGTCATAATATTTATTTATTTTAATTTGTCTTTGAGTGGCTGTCAAGAACAGAGCATAGGCTGGCAACGCATCTCCTGACTCCTCGTCCATATGCGGTTATCTCACCACACCTCATCACATGTGCATCTTGCCCGATTGCCCCGAGCTCGTAGGTAGAGTGGCATATGCTTTTTATAGGTCACGAGAGTACGTGCCATAGAATCGAAACAAGAAGGTGGTAATAGAAATGACGTTATAAGTGCTAATTACTTGCGGGACGATAGTCATCTATACGAGGGGCGTTCAAAAAATAATGAGAATGAGGTGCAAACTCTTTGGAACCAAAGAGAAAATGCTAGCAATTAAATCTGCAGTAAAGGTAAGATTAAGAATAAGAAATGATAAAAATACCTCTATTTAGAAGTAGAAGTGGTTTGTTTTCAGTTTGTCGGAGCGTGATGCACAAACTGCGTGCGCTTATTCTGTGCACGGGACAAGTTAATCGAGATTTATTTAGGTGCAGATTGCAGATGCTCCATCGTATTCTATACATTGAAAAAAAATTGCAGCATACAGCGTACGCTTTATTGCTGAAGAGACAAATATTACTGACATCGTAGGTAGTAGGACAGATAAATCTTAACATATATAAATCCAGTGTATTGATGTTTGTTTCCAGTGAACTCCTAAACTAATGAACGGATTTTAATGGGGATTACTTCATGGAGTTCAGTTTAGTCCAACTTGAGAGATAGGATAGGTTTTATTACGATTTGGGACCCATGGTTATTTTTATTTCCAATATTTTATTTTCTATGGGCGAATTTATTGACGCATGGTTTGACAGTTCAGCTGTGAAACAATTTCGTTGTAACAACAAGGAGAATATTTTACGAAATAATTCTTGATGTTATGAAATATTATTGACAAGTTCATAAAAAAAATAGTATTATATTTATTTTATGTACAGAACAACGTCTATCAGCTAGTATAAAATATGGTGTGAAACGCCGAAAACAAGTGGTACGCAGAAGGCCGAATATCGTTCGTAGTCTTTATATGACGCTACGTTTATTACAGGAACCGGGAATGAGTAATTTATGAGTATTTCCATAAAAAAGGGGCATTATGGCAAATATCGACGGAGAGCGTTAACACGAAGAATGGCGTTTTCTTTATTTTATGAAAGAGGGATACAATCGAGGTTACATACGGGTCCCCTAATGTAATGTAATCACCGCGACCTATATATTATACTCTCCTCTAACCACACTACAGGAACCACAAGAGGTCTGCCGACTTAAAAAAGCGTCAAATAAGTGTACCTACACATGAGAATTACAAATTATTGATATAATATTTTTTTTTATGGAAGAGATAATCAATGATCGTACGGGTCACCTGATGTTAAGTGATCACCGCCGCCCACATACTCCTGCAACACCAGAGGTATTTTAAGAGCTTTGCCGGCCTTTTAAACGCGCTTGTTTTGATGGTACCCATGTCGTATCGTTCTGGAAACACCGCACAAGGTCACATCCAGATGGTGGGGATGATATCCTAATTTGTGGCGTGTCGTAAGAAACTGGAATTCGGCGGCAGGAATCAGTTGAAACAGCTCTTCGGAACACTCCACGTGATACGCAACGCCGAGTGATCCAGCCGTTCACAGAGCACAAGGTCCCTGACAATTCGAGCAGTGCTAGTAAAATATTGACACACTTGCCACAAACTAGGCATACCGTGTATTATGGGTGCAAGACAACGATATATTTAATACGATATACTTGCTTACACATACATACATAAACAACAATGACTCGGTAACAAACATCCATATTAATCATATAAATGTTTGCACTGTCCCTAGCAGGCGGAGTCACTAACCACTGGGCAAAAGAGGTCGTCAATTCAATTGGAAAATTAAAACACATTGTTACGTAACGGGCGAGGCACATGTTATCAACGACATTTTACCCCATACCGCAACATAATGAAGACCTACAAAAACAAATTTCTGCCGACAACCGTTGGCCATTCTTCTAGGGACCGTTTGTTGCGAGATGTTTTATTTATTACGTAACGCCATGGTTTGGTAACACTGGCCATTGAAATACTATTAACAAGAAGCCTCACAATCGCCAACTAAAAGATCGTCAAAATGTCCCCGCGGCGTTTTATACTCGTATACATATACATTAACTTAAACAGATAACATTAACACATTCATTCAAATTAACACCTTATTTCGTGGTAGTAATGTTCAAAGTATGTATACGCTATTATGAAGCTCATCCTTTATAAGTTTGGATATGCTGTTATTTGGACAGTTTTTAACAATGGGCTAGATTATGGGTACCACAACGGCGACTATTTTTGCCGTGAAGCATTAATGTTTAAACATTACTGTGTTTCGATCTGAAGGGCGCTGTAGCTAGTGAGACGAGCAGGCCAGTTCAGCTGATGATAATTGATACGCCCTGCCCATTACAATGCAGTGCCGCTCAGGATTCTTAAAAACCCCGAAAATTCTGAGCGGCACTACGACTGCGCTCGTCACCTTGAGACATAAGATGATAAGTCTCATTTGCCCAGTAATTTCACTAGCTACAGCGCCCTTCAGACCGAAACACAGTAATGCTTTTAAAATTACTGCTTCACGGCAGAAATAGGCGCCGTTGTGGTACCCATAATCTAGCTGTTATACTGTGCAAAAGAGCCTCCCACTGTATCTTGTACGCACAAGTTGAATATTTCCCGTCCACATATTAAGCGGTATCCGATAGTATTGTTATAAAGTACCTTGTTGAAGTCAATTGAAGTGATGACTTCAATAGGCGCGCTTTATTTTGTAGGTATTGATCAGTATTCATTACCAAACGCCTATTTACAAACCCAACTGCTAAGAGAATCCGTATGAATTTCAACATTCTAAATTCAAATAATTTCATACCAACAGCACAGATATATGTTTACTGCTCTAACGGTGTTTTCAGATTATTTACTTTGCGCTTTGAAAGGAAATAATGACTTGCTTTACTTACAAATCATTTCAAAAATGTGTATCTGAGTCCCAAAAGAAAATGTGTGCGATGTTTAAAAGTAGATTTTTCATCACGACGCCGAATTATCTACTTATTGAGACATGGTTACAAAGAGTAATTGGCTGTTTGATGTGTGGACCTTAGCCTTGACAGGACTTTTAAAAAAAATACCAAGCTACGAACTATGAAATTTAGTACAACAATATATTGGATTATAATACTGTTATAGTGGCAGTGGTTGATTTAATGATTTAGACAACTTAAGGGTAACGAAATTCAATTTTTTTCTTCAAAACAGGATTGAAAATCACTGTATGTCAAAAAATATGAGAACTTCGTTTAACACAAATAGGTCGTAGACATTTTAGTACGTACAATGGTCACCTTCTTAAGAAATAGTTGCGAAAGAGGTCGCTATTAAATATTCATTAAAGATCGTGTAGTGAAGTTTTAGCTTTAGTAAACATCTGAATATTCATAAAGACGTCATAAGTAGGCGTTCACCATAGAGTATAAACACTACCCACGGAATTTCATCTCAATGGGTTTCTAATCAAGACGACATATTCTGTGTCTAGACAAAGTAAATGCGTAAGGCGACTATTTTAAGATATACAACGTGTTGATGACAAACTTGGCAGTGTATTTTTATATTTCTACATATAGTCTTAGTTATTTTTGTAATAATGTTTTACTTAACCCACATAACAATCGCGTGGGTTAAAATTATTCACAAATCAGGCAGTATAAAATGCCCACGGAGTTTTCACTCAATGGGTTTCTAATTAACGTATGTTCTAAACGATCTGTTATTTTTAAAGTGATAACCCTCACATCTGGGATTAATTATTATACTAATTAAATTTTTTACCAAAATGTATGATTTATGTCCCGCATCTTTCATAAATATTATATTAAAAAAATTATCAACTATTAATAATTATTATCAAATCAAATTTGTATAAGGTATTATTTTTATGAAAATATGAGACGAGACGATCAGGACGTTCAGCTGCTATTTGTAATTGATACGCCCCGCCCATTACAATGCAGTGCCACTCAAGATTATTAAAAATCCCCAAAAATTCTGAGCGGCACTACAATTGCGCTCGTCACCTTGTGACACAAGATGTTAAGTCTCATTTGCCCAGTTATTTCACTAGCTACGACGCCGTTCAGATCGGAACACAGTAATGTTTACACATTACTGCTTCACGTCAGGAATAGACGCCATTGTGGTACCCATCATCCA
The DNA here is from genome assembly GCF_905404315.1 of Leptidea sinapis. Lineage (NCBI taxonomy): Eukaryota > Metazoa > Arthropoda > Insecta > Lepidoptera > Pieridae > Leptidea > Leptidea sinapis. The sequence goes on from NC_066273.1 coordinate 10,482,784, forward strand.
GCCAGCATCCGCAAAGGCCTCCCTCTGGTAAATATATGTATTAAATATACGCTGATACTCTTCAAACTTTAAACAGAATTACAGCGTCGCGAAACGAATATAAATATATCTAACTTATTTCAAGGGTTTCGTCTTGCGTTGAAAAGGGTACCGCCATTTGCATATTTTCTCGATGGTTGTCGACTTCAACAAATAAATACATGCAAGGCATTATTTTGTTACGAGAGAAATAGAGAGAAATACTAATATGTGTTTATTTGTGTTTTATTTTGTTTTTGTTCTTGATAATGTTATGTAAGTTTATACTTTCATAGGCACGTGAGCGAATTTTCTAGAAGCTATGACAATCAAAATGTTTTTAAAGTGATACCCTCACTTAATACACAAATAAAATTTGAAAACAAAATTTTATGAACGATTCGGGAGTCGAACCCACGACCTCTCGCCTTCCGTGCGAGTGCTCTCCCAACTGAGTGTACTCACTCATAAGTGAGGGTTATCACTTTAAAAAGATAACAAATTGTTAAGATTTGCAAGAGCGACATCTCAAGTCAATTTCCTAATATGCAAACATTGGGGTTAAGCAGGATATCAACTGAAAAGTAGATCCTGTAGACGAAGCCACAACTTGAGAGTTGAACAAAGCATACAAGATTTTATGACGATACGTCACTCGAGCGGTTAGCTCAGTTGGGAGAGCACTCGCACGGAACGCGAGATGTCATGGATTTGAGTCCTGCATCGTTCATAAAATTTTGTTTTCAAATTTACTTGTGAATCATAATGTTGACAACAGGAACAAGCACGCACTTGTTATGTCTACTATTCGGTTAAACCGAGTTACTAAGCCTTTTGGGGGGGGGGGGGGGCGATGTATATGATTTTACAACATGATCCCAGAAAATTATAAAAAAATATGTGACGAAATTTAGTGTTGAATTGTAGAATTGTTAAAAGATATATGTTGTTGCAACCCCACCAAGACAGCACACTGCACATACAGTTAGTTCTACTGCAACTAGAATAATCCCACAATTATTTTAAATCAACAACACAACACCTATTTAATATATTTTATCTACGCCCATGCGTTAAACCCTCTATTAAAGATTCTAAAACAACTTATTGCCAACATTCAAACACCCAATGTCCTAATAACCATTACATCATCCAAACGAGTGTTGTAATGAAATTCAGTACAACATTATATCATCCGTTTTCATATTGTTTCATAAGCTAGCTTTTTTAATGTTAGCAGTAAGCTAACTGTTTCAGAATCTTTTATAGAGGATTTATATTATGGGTGTAGATAAAATCTTGTATGCAGCTGTTAATAATTAGGTATTAAAACACTAATGTGATACTATTATCACACTCGGCTTCACCTTGTGTGATTAACACACATTCGTGTTTAAATATCCCTTATTACACAACAGTTGCATAAATAACTATTGTAAATCCTATATAGATAACCAATTCATTACGGCAAATGATTATAATGTTTATTATCATTATTCTTTGCATTATGCAGGCGCATTATAAATTTTATATACATAAAACAATTTACATCCATTCGTGTAATAGTATGTGGAACCCTTCACAAGTTAATCGATTGTATCGGCAAATTACGTAAACTTGTTATGTTCTTTTTTCGGTATATGTAAATCGGTCTAATATAAGTATTTTAGTTGCTAGCTTTTTCGAGCACTACACCATTTTTAATTTCTGTTACAAAATGTGGAACTGTAGGTCTATCTGTTTTCATATATTTAGTGTCATATTTGTTTAAGACTGTATGTTTCCCAAAAAAATAAGATACTATTGTATCCTTACATTTTGGTAAAGTAATGAAACTCGTCGGTGTCATTAGTATAACAATACGTAAGTAATTATCTCTACTCTGTGGTATAACAAACGGTATGTTATTTAACTAATGAGGGTTTTCAGTATCAACATATCTCTGTTAGCTTACATAACTAATCTATCGCACACTTTAACTCCGAATGACCTGATTAGCTTATATATGACATAATTATTATATAAAACAACTAGCCGCATCGCTGGGCGAATTTTAAAAGGAAATAAATTAATGAAGAAACGTTGGAATCTAAAAATAATAGCCATAAACCATCTAGGACAAATTTCGCATCAAATGGTGATAGTTTAATGTCGATACGATCAGTGGTTTAGGCGTGTTTGAGCCTCAAATACCATTTTCATTATATAATTATATATATATATATATATATATATATATATATATATATACTTATATAGAGTATAGGTTTGGATGCTGAAAGTTCTATGTTGGCGACGCGAATGGTGCAGCATTTTTATTCCCAACGGGATCAAGGAACGAAATTTATTAGTCATTTTCAAGACATAAAAAACTATTCAATGTGTTGTGTAGTAGTACTATAGAAATGTCTCATTATTTAAATTGATTTGCTATATTTATTTGGAAACAAATACATATACATCTTTAAGCATAAAATACATATAGTGAAAATATAAATAAGGACATAAGGATATCTTCTTAAACAGTTTCACTAAGTACACTTAATATTTAAATTTACACTTAGTAACAAACAATCAGTTAACAAAATGGAAGATCATAAAATTATAGAAAAATAATATAACAATAAAAGCTTATTCATTCATTCATTCAATCTGGGTTAGGTGCTCGTTGAAGCATTCACAATATAAGTTCAAATAGCGAAGCTCGCATGTCGCTGCTATCACACAAAGTTTTAATCGTGTTTTCACTTCTGCCGTACGACGTGCTATGCTGTTAATTAAACTTGAATAATATATATATGTATGGTGGAACTAATTCAATACAGGTTTAATAGATTAAGGATTGGTCTCCGCTGCGTTCTAAATAGATACCGCACTACCTAAGAATAGCTTTTTTATTACGGCAACTATTAGATGCTTATGTGCGAGGCATATTTACACTCAATGGCATCTTTCAAATGTTGTAACATACGTTTTGTGTTGTTTTACATTGAAATTAATAAAATACAAAATACTGATGATATTTAATGCCAGTGTCTTTCTCATCAATTATTAGCAAAGTTTAACAAAACATGTGGCACGTCAACGTCACACATTGTACTAAAAGTTGCTGACTTTGCGACCACGCCTGCGGTATCTAGTTGGAGCGCAGCGGAGACCAAACCTTAATCTAAGTTTAATACAACTCGTACAAAGAAATTATTGGACTTTAACGTGTAGGTTCATATGTATTCGTCAGCAATATGTTAACAAGCTCTATCAACGTCATGGAGCGCCATAAGATATACGAATTAATATAGTTATTTATGTAACTATTGTGTACTAAAGGGTATTTAACCACGAATGGTTTTAATACCTAATTATCATACCATTGTTGTAATACCCAATGTTCTAATAACCATTACATCATCCAAACGAGTGTTGTAATGAAATTCAGTACAAGATTACAACACTCGTTTGGATGATGTAATGGTTACTAGGACTGGCTTTTTTAATGTTAGCAGTAAGCTAACTGTTTAGATTCTTTAATAGAAGATTTAAAGCATGGGTATAGATATTTTACATTTATATAACTACAGATATTTATTGCTGTGTTAGTAATGTTATATTACATAATAATCACTTTAGTTGAAAGAACACTTTAATCAGTAGCGACTTAGTATTTTCTTTGATTAACGCGAGTGTGTAACATTTAAATAAAACACTTTTAAACCGACTTCAAAAAAGGAGAAGGTTCTCAATTCGTCGGCATGTTTTTTTTTATGTTTGTTACCTCAAACTTTCGACTGGATGAACCGATACTGATAATTCTTTTTTTATTTGAAAGCTGGTAGTTCCCGTGTAGAGTCGGTGTATTATAGGTGGGATATGCTTGAGGCGAGAGGCGAGAGCGGGGCGAAATACAACAATCGTAACTAGATTAGATTAATTAATTAGATTGTATAAAACTACGCAATTATTTTTATACTTTTTAGTGCACATTATATCTATTGTTTTGGAATAGTGTTTTTGAAGTCGGTTGTTTTTTAAAATGATCGTGACGGGTTAGTGTCATTCAATAGCTACAAAATAAAGTGCGCTTAAAGAAGGTTTCTCTGCAAAAAAGCTACGATGTACGGAACCCTAATGAGCGAACTCCACGTACTCATATCACAATATCGATGAGTTCAGATAACGAACAATATGCCATGACATTGTGGAGTGATGTGGGTTGGGTCAACGTACTCTAACAGCCGGTGCATGACACCTGAAGTGTCAGTTGGGAAAGATTGTATCTCATCAGAAAAATCGATGATGTCACTGAAAAGTGTTGCGCAAATTCATGCTTAAATTTTATTTTACTGACTCAAATGACTGTGATTTGTTTAAACTATATATTAAGTAATTCAAATTCAAATATTTTTATTCAAAATAGGATATAGAATCACTTATTGAAAGTCAAAAACTACCACCCATTCCAAAAGGTATGCCTCAGACCTGAGAAGAACGGGAGCAACAAACTCAGCGGGCTTCTTTTTTTATAAAAAAAATGGTTACAATGTAATATCAAATCATCATATATATCATAAAATTTATTAATTATTAGTCTGTGGGTGGTCGCTCTATTCCCAATCAGTGGTATCGTTAAGAAAGTAATTTATGTTATAGTAACCTTTACCACACAAACGTTATTTTACAATTCTTTTGAATACATTAGTTTTGAACTTTATGTTAGATCTTGTTGTTAAAACACAACGCCCCACAAAAGACTTAGCCGAGTAGTAGGCATTATAAGTTAATGTTTGTTCCCTGTGTTAACATTATGGTAATGACAGTTTCTAGCAAATTCACTTATGTGCCTATTTACATACATAACATTATCAAGAATATATTAAGAGGCAACACTCAAGATTTTTATATCTTTAAATTTTGCTCTTAATTATTCCTTAGAACCTAGGTTTTAAATAGCGCGAGTAGCCTTCTTCTGCAGCACAAAGATGGTAGTAATATCAGCGGTAATATATAACATAATCACCTTGAAATGAAAGAACAATTTGCAAAAATATTTTTTGTCTGTGTAACTCTTTTATAATATTTATTTTGTAAGTTCTTTAATCAGCATTTGATAGCGAACGAGTGTTGTCACTGTAGTTAGCGGTTTACCAGTGGGAGGCTCCTTTTGCACAGGATGTCGGCTAGATTATTGGTACTACAATGGTATTTCTGCCGTGAAGCAGTAGTGTGTAAATATTACTGTGTTTCAGTCTGAAGAGCGCCGTAGCTAGTGAAATTATTGGTCAAACGAGACAGCATCTTATGTCACAAGGTGTCGAGCACAATTGTAGCGCTTCTCAGAATTTTTGGGGTTTTTCAAGAATCCTGAGCGGCACTCCATTGTAATGGGCAGGGCGTATTAATTACCATTAGCTGAACATCTTGCTCGTTCCATCCCTTATTATCTTAAAAAGGTTCAATCAAATCAGGATATCGTATCTTATTCGAACGAGCAATTCTAGTATGTATGTTATATTTTTGTATCTATATTTTGCGTTTCTCTGAATCAGCCGCAACGATGTGAATGAAAATTTAACACGTGGATTTTCGGGGGCTATAATCCGATGTACTCCTTCTTATCATTATATCCTCCTCCTTTTATTTTCAGCCTGTATTAGTCCACTGCTGGAGAAAGACCCTTCCCAGTAGTCGCAACTGAAGCTGTTCTCATCCAGCTGCTGCAACTCTGTTTTCCCAGTAGCGGTCTCCGCTTAAGAATACGTCAACCCCATCGCCCATCCTATTCTACTAGACATCATCATGTCAGCCGGAAAACGTCCACGGTCCATCTTGTATACAATCTTGGTAGGCTCCCCTACCAACATTGCATAGTGATGTCAAGGGTTCTTAGCACTACCAGCCCCGTCGCTTATGTGGCTGCTACCGGGCCACCATGAGTGGGCCCGCCGGGGACTGGGGGTCGGGGTCTAACATGTCTGTCATGTTTTTTTCTGGTTTTCCCATAATTACAGGTGGATGGCGATCGCAGATGATGGTGGTGCTCACTTGGAAGGATGCTGCTGCCTCTTTCTTCGTTCTTCGTATCGGGAGTAGATGGGCTCATGCTATCCTGGTGCAATACCACACACACTTACTACACAGCTACTAGTCATATATCTTAGTAAACATATTTTCCGAGTTGTCAAACCAAGCAGAGATCGGTCATCTAGGCCATAAGCCAATATCCACATCCGTCTAAGAAGACTAAGATAGCATATACTTAACTCTATCATTAAGATTAAAGGGCATTTATTTTCTCAAAATTGATCCCTTTAGAATTCTTTTTGATGTCATTACTAACGCTAAGAAGCGGCGCAAGAACTCTCCTAGCATTCTTTTTTTGCGTTCTTCTTAATAAAATATACAATCAATTAATAATTAATAAAACAATAGTAGAATATTTATCAGAACTTAAAATGCATACAAAGATAAAAATGCAATTGTAATTTAGGTTAAAATGAAAAACAATCAGATTGAAAATTAATATTGAAACATAAAAGTATCAATGTGATACGTTATAAAAATAAAGTTTAATACTTGTTATCAGCCATGATTGTTCTTCTTATCACACCCTGTCCAATAAAGAGGCATTAACACAAGATTATTACTCAATATGTTGTCAAGTTTATGTATATACATGTATCTGGTATTCGGTCCGCGTCCCTTCAGCTAACCAAATGCATCATTTTCATCATCAGCTGGAAGACTGCTGGCTTCTGACTGACTTCCCCAAAGATTTCCAGATTTGCGAGGATCGGTCCTGCGCTGCCCTCATCCAAGGTATTCGGTCGATCTTGACCAGATAATCGGTCCATCTTGTGGGGGGCCTACCAACACTACGTCTTCCGGTACTTGGTCGCCATTCGAGGACTTTACTGCCCCAACGGCCATCTGTCCGTCGAACTATGTGCCCTGCTCACTGCCAACCAGTTTCGCAATCATTTGGACTTTGTCGGTAACTTTGGTTCTCCTACGGATCTCCTCATTTCTGATTCCGAAAACTCCGAACAAGCCCTCTCCATTGTCCTCTGAGCGACCATGATCTTTCTCATAGGGTTCTCCCATAGTTAGCGACCACAAATGCATATATATACAAAATTTCATTTCAAAATTTAAAATCTTTTTGAAACGATGCGAGACTCGAACCCACGACCTCTCGCGTTCCGTGCGAGTGCTCTCCCAACCAAGCTAACCGTTCGAGTGACGTATCGTCATAAAATCTTGTATGAACAAACAACTCTCAGGTTGTGGCTGTTTTCAGATTTTATTTGTGTATAATCCCAGAAGTGAGGGTTACCACTTTAAAAACATAACAAATTATCTTTTTGAAGTGAAAGCTTCTTTAGTCGTTTTGAGCACTTTTTCGGAGGACAAAATTTTATGGATTCGCGTCACCGACATGCTCACAATTGGTGCACGCGATAAATAAATAATTAAAAAATATAATATTTAAAATATATACTTATAGTAAGACAAGTTTTTGGATAATATTATATGGATTTAAATTTAAAGGAATATTTCTACTAAAAGCATGGAGTACCCAAAAAAAATCTGATATATTTTTTTATCTTTATTAGAATTATCTAAACCATGTTTGGATTATTATCCAGTTTTTTTGCTGATCACCTTCATCTTCAACCGACGATGAACATGACCTTAGTCTTGAGGGAACGATCACAGAGAGAGGAAGAGTCTGCTAATCACAGATGGGCCGAAATACTAAATATTTTTATTTTAATTCATTCCGAGATTTTCGGCTGAATATTGTATAGTTTGTATTTACATGACATCGACTTAAAGTGAGTTTATACCTAGGCATTAATCAGGTGTAAAAGAGATAGCACAGGCAAAAGTTATTTGTAAAAACCACCTATAGGGAAAAAGGGGTATTACAAGTAACAACGTTTGGTTCCTAATTCAAAATTAAAATACCACGAATGAAATTATAATATAAATAGTGTATCTGAGTCCGCGAATTCAAAGAATTATTTTTAAGGGACAATAAATGGTAAATAATTAAAACTATCGATAGAACATACAACATCAATGCAAATAGAAAGGCATTGATTTTCTGTCAATAAACGTAATAAATCTGTACTTGACTGTATCAATCAAAAACTGTCGAAGTTTATCTGAATTGAAACATAAAATTTAACACAGAAAGCAAGTACGTTATAAAATTTACGAAGCTTAAATACATACGTAGGCTATGATGGATATTTACCGTTTTACCGCCCTAACTCAATATATCTAAGTAAATGCTTGTTTACGTATGATCACGTGGTCTTACCGGTCCTAGATTGTCGAAGCCATGGCCAAGCGCGATCTGGTGCGCCTCTTCGTGGCGGAGGGACCTCTTGAAGCGAACAAGAAAGGAGTTGGTGAAAACTTCGCGGGAGGACGCCGATGCTACGATGACAGTTGCGGTGATACATAGTAACCACATGATCACCTTGGCGTCCGTCGACTGACTGACTGTGGACTCCGTTTGACGTCAACAAATATCGACCCATGAACCGCGCATGCGCGTCAAAGCCTTCGCAGTGTAAAAAGGGTGTAAGATAACCATTGTTATGAAAGAAAAGTGGGATCCACATGGCCAGTACTTTTATGTGAAATGTGCTCTCATTACTGACCTTGTATGCTAATTAAGCTCTGATTAAGTTAAAATTTACCCGCACTTTGTAATGCTGCAACTGAAGGGTATGTGAATCCGAAAATGTTGTCAAGGGTAAGATGAGTAATTTTATAACACTAAGGGACGAGATGTACAGGACGTTCAGCTGATGGTAATTGAAACGCCCTGCCCATTGCATTGCAGTGACGCTCAGGATTCTTGAAAAACTCAAAAGTTCTGAGCAATTGTAGTAATTGCGACACCTTGAGACTTAAGATGTTACGTCTCATTTGCCCAGTAATTTCACTAGGTACGGCGCCCTTCAGACAGAAACACAATAATACTCAAACATTCCTGCTAGACGGCAGAAAAAAGAGCCGTTTATCGGCGGTTTAGGGCGGTATCCATATTCTAGCCGGCATCCTGTTCAAAGAAGCCTCCCACGGGTAAAATCTGCAGCATCCCATAGTTAGTACATGTTGTTTTGAATCTGAAGACTTTGGGAAACTTGCTGAACATTTAACGCCGACATAAATTTTGCAAGAACAGTAAAATCTTGCTTGTCTATATTTCATAACATCTAGTACACGCAGTATTTTCAGTTTCGTCTACGTCATGGAGATGAAGAATGAAAAGCAAGATGAGGGAGATTTAAAATTATCAGCAAAATCTATAAAATAACAAAATTTTTCTTATTTAAATCTTTTTTAATACATTTTTTGTCATGGAAATGGTATAGCCGTGATATGCCGTATGGTTATGGTATAGATGGGCTAATTTCCGCAACTCGACGACTGTGCACCTACTTGTGTGTGTGCGACTGTATTTGTAATTCCTGCCTAAATACTAAACACCCTTTTAAATATAACAAATTAATGTATGGTGGAATTGTGTATCTTATATTGTTCTACAGAAAAGTCCGCAATGGCATATGTCTATCACTTGAGGAAAACATACTATATCCATTTTAATACTTTAAATTTTTTCTATTATTTTTCAATTTTAAATGTAATAAGGCCCACTAAAGAGCAAATTTTTTTTAATGAAAATTAGGGACGTGCAGTGACGATCAGTCAGATTCCAGATTTAGTTCAGCGGTAATTAATATACGTCTTGCCCATTACAATGCAGTGCCGCTCAGGATTCTTGAAAAACCCAAAAAATTCTGAGCGGCACTACAATTGCGATCGTTACCTTGAAACAAGATGTTAAGTCTCATTTGCCCAGTAATTTCACTAGCTACGGCGCCCTTCAGACCGAAACACAAATAATGTTTACACATTATTGCTTCACGGCAGACCTCCCTCCTTACCAGGGAGCCTCCCACTGGTGTGTTGAAAATAGATGTGCAAGTCATGTTAAGCGAATTTCCTCAGAAAAGCATATTAAACAGCCAATGAGTACAGAAGCGATATTACTGTTTGTTCAGGCGAAATCTAATATCGTTAATGTATGCAGTTTTCATTTCGGTTAATTTTATAAACCCTTTTATTTTACACAATTATTCAAATACATTATAAATCCTCGCGCGACACCATTTGCTGATCAGGTCGTGGGCGCAAGAGTAGAATACACACTCTTTTCAGTTGTTATTTATTTATTTAGGCAATCCAAAAAGATTATAATAATTTCTAACCAAAAGTCTTACTTTAAATTACATTTAAATCTTATTGCAGTTCTATAGGGTGGCACAGCTTTTATAACATTTTAAAATCAAATCAACTACAAAATTTCTAATCTACTTTATCATTTTCCATAGCTTATCAAAAAATAACGAAAGTCTGGAATCGAAAACATCTATGTCTAATTTGGGTATTTTATTATATGAGCGACACATTCTTATGATTGGGTTATAACACGAGGTGTTATTTGAACAAATGTCTACAGGTTTTCATCTTTGGTCCATTCGTCTACTATTTATGTTTAACTGAGATGGCAAAACGGTAGAGTCTAAGTTTGAAAGTAGACTGTAGTACTTTGTAGAGGGTCTTGTCAAATCTTATCGTTTACGACGAATATGGAGTGGATGAAATTTGGCAAGACGGTCAGCATAGGAGGTCATTTGCCTGCCATATACCATAACGGTAAGAGAGTATTCTCAGGCATTATAACTTATTGCATTTCTCAAATATATCAAAACATATTAAATACAGTCTGGTGCCTCAGGAACGCAGACCTTCACCGGAACTTATAGCTCGCCACTATTCAACAACACATTTGAAGCTTGAATAAGGAGGCAGCGGATTATCCTCCATCCCGTTACCAAGTCTGGAGGCCTAGGAACGCCTTCACCGTTCTCCCAAACAAATTTTAGTCAGACCTAGACCACCTCTTAGCATTCAGGAATATTTATTTAGACTCTCACCCCGTTTGACATCATCCTTCCGATTTCACTAGTCCCAATTAGATAGCACCTTCTATGCATTATTTCAGCAGATACTCTCAAGGTAGTGCCGCTTGCGCCTCTCTCTCCCCAAGAGAGGTCGCCTCCGGTGAAAACTTAGAGGGCATAGGCCCAAAGCCAATCTCAAGTGGTGTTTATTGAGTAGGCACGTTGGTTCTTATGAGACCCACATAACCAACGCCGCCGCGGCCGGCATTCACCACGTCTCTCACATCGTTTACCCGGAGGGTAGCCCTATCTCCTTTGACTGGGAGCAAAAAAAACATGTCATATGAAAAATAGGATAATACCATGGCCTATAGTCTGGTGGCTCACCAGAGTCAGTTTAAGAACTAAACTAATGAGCAAGAAAATCTGCGATTGAAACGATTTTCGTAATTATATTTTCGGAACGGCTTGCTTCAATTAATGCACAACATCAAAATGTTTATGATCTCGAAGCAATGAATTAATGCCATAAAATACGATCACGCAAATTAACTCTGACATCACTCGACGTATCGCAGTACAAGCGATGAGCCCCATAATATTAAACTGTTTTTACTTGAGTATTATCATAGTGGATTCATACGATACTAGTGGTAAGATATACGATGGGGTAAAAGTATCTATTCAAAAACATCCACACGCGGTATATCTATCAATAGTAATAAATAAAGATACTAGTGTAATTTGTGGTGCTTCCATTTTGAATCAAGTCATTCTAATATCTGCTGCGCACTGTTTTGACGAAATGAATAGTAAAATTTTAGTTGATGCTTTAGTTGGACATGAAAATATAAGAAAGGTACGAAATATTTATGTAGTGGATTTACGGCCGTTCCCAATATTCAGTCTATCTCTTACTTGAGATAAAAATCGTAACTATCGTTATATTTTTCTGTCGCAATAAACTTATCGACAGTAACTCACCTTATCCGTACACGCCGTCTGTCAATGGGACGACATATAGCTTACCAGCGATAGAAGTTTGTATGGAAATTGCAATTCACGTGTCCCAATATAAGGCGATAAGAATAACTTATCGGGTATATTGGGACAGCTTCAGATTATTGATAGCTAATTACTGACAGTAGAAGGTAGTAATTTATCTCTATCTGTAGATAGTATACTGGGAACGGCCGTTAGAATTCACGTGGCTTAAGCGTTATTGTCATTTATTCTATCCATTTCTATCTTGAAGGATGCTTGCTGTCGGGAATAGCGACAAATTTTGAAATGATTGGATGCAGTTTTTAATAAGATATTATTTAATACTTTATATACTCTTAAGTTTTCCAATGAATTTGGTATATTAAAAGATCTTTCTTCCATTTAACTAAATTATCTACTAAGATAGGTACGGCACGCCAGGTCAGTCCATATGATATAATTTTATAATAGGGCAATGCAAATAACATTTGTGCTGCAGAAGAGGCTATTAGCTATTTATAACATAGGTCGTACATCATTGTTATATACTTTTGATAATAATAATGTTATCGCTAGCAACAAAATATATTAGGTACATATTTTCAAATGGGCGGTAGTTTGTGACGTTTAATAATTAATATCCGGACGACCGAGCCTTGCTCGGATTTTTAAGAATGTACAAAACTTGAACAAAAAAAAAACTAATAGGACATCTGGATTCGAACCGGGGTCTTCTGCTTTCCGGATCACCCAATGTCCCATCTGAGCTATAATAGTCTTGTATATAGTGGCGAAATTTACCTTTGTATTCTAATGTTATTGTAGCTGTTTCTCATTCAAACATGGATAAAACCATTTTTTTTTAATTGAAACCTAGCTAGATCGATTTATCACCCCCGAAATCCCCTGCATACTTAATTTTATGAAAATCGTTGGAGCCGTTTCCGAGATTCAGATTATATATATATATATACAAGAATTGCTCGTTTAAAGATATAAGATAATAATAAAATATTAATAATAATAAGTGATTCAAAATCTTAAAATTATATGAAATTGAATTTGGAACATTTCACCCGCAACGGGGCGTTAATTATACGTACCTATCATGAAATCGTAACAAAGTGAAATCAATAAAGAAAATGTTTGTCTATTTGTCGGTTTGTTTATATGTAGGGAAAAATCAGTTAAAGTTATAAGGTGTCTTTAATCCTTTTTAAAAAAATCATTTTTTTTTGTAATTTAATCCTTTAAAATATTTTTTTTTTATATTAAAATACTTTTTGTATTGTGGCCTGAAAGTTTAAGATCACCGCAGTTCATTCGCCTTATTTTGAAACTAGCCATGACCTTGAACACCAGAGAAATCACAAGAGCGTTGCCGGCCCTTTAAAGCGTACGCGCTTTTCTTGAAGGTACCCATGTCGTATCGCTCTGGAAACACAGCATCGGTACAGTTTGGTTGAGCGAGGAAGAAAGTGCCTTAAAAACCGCACTGTGGAGGAACGCCACACATCCAGATGGTGGGGATGATATTCTTATTTCTGACATGTCGTTAAAAGCTGGAATTCGGCGGTAGGAATCAGGTCAAGCAGCTCTTCGGAACAGTCCCCGTGATAAATATAATAACCTTGATTCAGATAAATACCATCGCGTGCTATTTCTACTTGATGAAACATTAATCTAAAATAGCTTTAAGGGTAAATGGATACACTTTTATAATAAAGTCCCAGCCACTGTTCAGGCAGTATCTATAAATAAATTAAAATGTTTAATTAAAAAATGGCTCTGTCGTAAATCCTACTACTCCACAACTGAATATCTAAGTGATCGGACAGCCTGGAACTAGATTATGATTATTTTATAGCTATTGCAATGACAGTACAACATTGTATATTTCATTAAAAGAGCGAAAAAACCGAATGCTGGGAGAGTTTATTGCGCCTTTCTTCTCTCTCAGAGCGCCATTTGTTTCCGAAGCGGTAGTAGTGTCTAGTATATTAGAAATGACATCTAAAGGAATCCATTTTGCGGAAATAACAGCCTTTTATGCCTTTTGATCACATTATTTCCAGATTGAAATAATTAGAAAAGTAGATGAAGTTGTAGTACATAATAAATATAATGAACAAAATGCACATAACGACATCGCCCTGTTGAAACTGCAACGTGAACTACCTCTGTCGACGAATGTTAAACGAGTTATTTTACCACGAAGATTTCCACCAAATGTTTTTGCATACGTAGCGGGATGGGGAGCCGATGATGTATGTATTAAACTTATGAACGTGTTTTTATGATAGACTCACAATATACTCCTTTGCACAGGATGCCGGTTCGATCATGGGTACCAGAACGGCGCCTATTTCTACGTGAAGTAGTAATGTAATGTAAACATTACTGTGTTTTGGTTTGAATGGAGTCGTAGCTAGTGAAATTACTCGTCAAATGAGACTTAAGATATATGTCTCGAAGTGACGAGCGCAATTGTAGTGCCGCTCAGAATTTTTGGGTTTTTACAGAATCCTGAGCAGTACTGCATTGTTATGGGCAGACGTATCAATTACCATCAGCTGAACGTCATGCTCGTCTCGTCCCTTTTTTTAATACAAAAAAATATACTAGCTACAGACAAACAAAGCATCCAAAGAGATGAACATCTCTAAAGGAGATATAGAAAGATAGAAAAGGAAAGAGAATCTTTTGTTATTGTAACCGATTTTGATTGACAAGTCATAGACAAGGTCTCTCTCTCGGGAAATCGTCGGCCAGTGCCGGGAGATACTTGTGTCTTATATCGATATCGATAGTCCTCTCTCGAGAAGGTCGCGGAATGGGGTAAATTGAACCTTGTCCAATTTAACCCCCAGAAGACTCAATTTTGCGCGTTTACCACCAAAAAACCCCATTTGCCGTATCACCGCTCTTCGACAACACTTCCCTTAAAGCCTCGCCTAGTATCGGAATACTGTTTCCCGAAATCTCGAGCGATTACCAATTCCGTGGCCATCTGGAGGGCAAAGCCAAATTGGCTTCTAAGAAGCTGGGGGTCATTAATAGAGCACGGGAATACTTCAAGCCGGCCCACATTCTAGCGCTCTATAAAGCGCAGGTCCGGCCACACATGGAGTATTGCTGTCATCTCTGGTCTGGCGCACCCCAGTATCAGCTCGATTCATTTGACCGCGTGCAACGCAGAGCAGCTCGAAGTATCGGGGACCCAGCGCTCTGTCAACGGCTGGATCACTTGGCGTTGTGTAGAGACGTCGCTTGATTGTGTGTCTTCTACCGCATTTATCACGGGGAGTGTTCCGAAGACCTGTTTAACCTGATTCCTGCCGCCAAATTCCACCTTCGCACGACACTTCACAAGTGAGGATATCATCCCCACCATCTGGATGTGTGGGGGTCCTCCACAGTGCGGTTTTCAAGGAGCTTTCCTCCTGGTACTACAAAACTGTGGAATGAGCTTCCTTGTGCGGGGTTTCCGGGACGATACGACATGGGTACTTTCATGAAAAGCGCGTACACCTTCCTTAAAGGCCGGCAACGCTCTTGTGATTCCTCTGGTGTTGCAAGAGAATGTTGGCGGCGGTGATCACTTAACACCAGGTGACCCGTACGCTCGTTTGTCCACCTATTCCATAAAAAAAAGACAGCTTAGACGGGGTTGCACGAACTAACTTTCGCAATAACAAACATGTTAAACTTAGATTACGGATTGGTCTCCGCTCTGCTCCCAAGTAGATACCGCACTACCTCAGAATAATAGCTTTTTTATTACGGAAACTATTAGATGCTTGTGTGCGTGGCGTGGCAAAATGGCATCGTTCAAATTTTGTAACATACTGATGATATGTGATCTCAGTGTCTTTCTTATTTCTTACTATATTGCATCATTTTTACAAAATTTGACAACGCAACCCAGAATATTATTTTCAATTATTAGCATCGTTTTACAGAACAACGTCAACGTCAGTTATTGTTCGAGACTGACCCGATTACGCCCGCTTGGGCGTAGTATTAGCTGCCGCACTTTGCGACTACGCCTGCAGTATCTAGTTCGAGCGCAGAGGAAACCAATCCTTAACCCTTATTAGGCGCATTAAGAAAATCACACAAGTAGTCGCATGGGGTCACATCTGACCCCAAAGCTATAAATAAAAATGGAGTAGAAGGAACTAATACAATAAAATATGTTATATCAAAAAAAATGGCTTATAGATATCATAATAAAAATATAAAAACATAACTTACACTAAAAATAATTGAAAACAGTAAACAAATTCTAATAGCTCTTGCAGTTATTTTTTTTATCTAACTGACAGATTGTCAGTGTTCGCTTTGAGAGTTCGAAGAAGATGATAAAATAATGCCTATGGCCGTCTTTTAGTCCTTTTCGTGAGTCCTTAGCGCATAGTTGATTATTGCAGTCTACACCTCCTTTGATATTATTTTGTGCTTTAGATCATTTTACTTTTGGTCCATTTCCTTGAGTATGTCTTGATAGAAAAAAGTTACCCTCCGATGATTCAGAAACATTTTGGCTATTTTCGGACTCTTCGATCTCAGTTACCGATTCATGGCCACAATGTACAGGAATATCATTTGCAATGAAATGAAAATGAAGATGAAAATCTTACAAGATAGAACCTGCGCCATCTTGTTCTTCATCCGACCACACTTACAGCCATTGCCATATTTCTCTTTTTTGATTCATAATGCCAACAAAAAGAGAAAAAATATATAAATAATAATATACAAAGCAAGTTTACACTATAATTAGTCAAAATAAATTAACTAAAAATTGTGAAAACACAGAAATTTAAACTTACCTTTTGCCAAAAATGTTACATAAGTGGTCGCATGGGGTCAGTACCCAAGAGAACTGCGACGTGTGAATAAGGTTTGGTCTGTTCGCAGCTGATTTGTATAACCCGCGGGGAGATACAATGCTAGAAAAAGCACTCAAACATATTTTTTTTTTTCGATTAGAAATTGTCTTGACCCCTTGCGCCTAATTAAGGGTTAATCTAAGATGTTAAAGTACCCGTTAAGCATAAAAAGTGTTGCACCGTTTGACAATGTTAACCATAAGTTTCCAATTTTTGGCCGATTAAAGCTATTGTTAATGTTAAATAGCTAAGTAGCGACCTGTAAAAAGTTTCAAATAAATATTCGAAGTTGACTTGATATTTCACTTTTAAACTTTAACAATGCCAAATACGATAGTGTAACATATTCCGCAGCCCATGTTAAATCAGTGTTACTATTAACGTTAAATTTGACTTAAACCTTAACTATAGCAGCTAATATAATGTAACCCAGTCTTAGTATTTTGAATACTTAACTAGCTAATCAAGATTTTCAAGGGGGTTTTTATTGTAATAGAGTATATTGAAAAATGATCTAAATATTCTTCAATTTTCAACAATTTTTTCTTAAAATGCTGCAAAAAGTGTGATCCAACTTGAGAGATAGGGTTTGTTTTATTTCGATCCATGACCCTTTTTTATATTGTTTTAATTTCGAATTTATATTATCAGTATGAATAATTCAATGAATTCATGAATTTTTGACGCGAAGTTTGACATTAAGTTTGACAGTTCTGCTGTGACATTATTTCCTTACAAGAACAGGGTAAAACGTAATAATTATTGATTGAACTTCTATAAATTTCGTGATTAACAAAAAAGATTTTAAGAAATGAAATTTTATAATAAATGCGTTTATTTGGTGAAGCGAAGAACAAAGTTATATATAAAAAAATATATATCTGTAGTCTGTGGTTTAACTAACTTAATTTTTTCTTTTCTTTCTAAAATCACAGTTGGGTAATTGTTTTTTATGGAAAAAGGAGGTCAAACTAGCGTACGGGTTACCTGGTGCTAAGTGATCACCGCCGCCTACATTCTCTTGCAACACCAGAGGAATCACAGGAGCGTTGCCGGTCTTTAAGGAAGGTGCACGCACTTTTTTTGAAGGTACCCATGTCGTATCGTCCCGGAAACACCGCACAAGGAAGCTCATTCCACAGCTTTGTAGGACGTGGATGAAATCTCCTTGAAAAGCGCACTTATCGGACGGCCACACATCCTTGATAAAGTTCTTGAATAATAAAGTAATAAAGTAGCAAGGATCTACTATTCTTAAGATTGCTTTATTTCAAATTGGCTGAAGTCAATTTCTAATGTACTACTAACGACTTATTTCGTCATAATTTTGTGCAGTTGGAAGAAACAGCTTTTGGAGTACATTTGAAAGAAGCGGTGCAACAAATCAAATTAAAAGGCAGCTGTAAAAAAGTAACGTCACATGATGGAATGCTTTGTGGTGGAAGTTCCGAAAATCACCGCTCAAGACCAGCGAGGTATGTTTTTTTTAATTAAATAAACTACATTTTACTGTAACACTAATTGTCTAAGAATGTAACCAAATATAAATAGTATTCCTATTGTATTACCACGGTTCGTCACTCGCTCATGGCGTTCCTTGCGGTGGCGTCGTGTGCCTGGTCATCATCACCTTCCTTCAAATATTTGCGAAGGGCACGATGGCTGGTCAATCCGTCACTTACTGTCATAAAAAAATGTACATGTAATTAGTATAATCAAATCAAATTATAGTTTTTGGTTTTTTCTTATATTTCTTATATATGTTTTTCTTTCATTCCAGGGGTGATTCGGGCAGCGGCTTAGTAACCAAAGATTACAAGATCATCGGTTTGGTTTCTCATCGCGTGAAACAATTTCCTACAATTGTAGTTTACACGAATGTCTCGTATTACTATAAATGGATCGTAGACCATTCTAAAAAAATTGTATTGCATTGTTAGTTAGTTAAAATGGTATCTTCAACTTATACCGAATGCCACTTTTACTTGAAAAGTAAAAATTGTTCGACGATACAATTTCAATAGTGAACAATGCTTCTTAACTTTTACTTCTAGAATAAGAAATGTATTATATTATATAATTACTAGCTGACCCGACAGACGTCGGGTCAGCTAGTAAATAAAATAATGATTTTATATGAATTTGTCAATAATATATCATAACATCAAAAATTACTTCGTAAAATATGCGCCCTGCTGTCGTAATGAAATTGTTTCACAGCAGAACTGTCAAACCGTTTAAAATTATGTATGGACACATCAAAGGAAAAACAAATTTGTTGTTTTTATTTAATTTAGCAGCATTTTACTCTTTATTCCCCTTTTAAACCTTCTCTGGACTTCCAGATCGAAATCGGTCCAGCCGTTCTCGAGTTTTAGCGAGACTAGCGAATGAATTGCTGCATTTATATAAATAGACTATTATAGTATTATTACTTATGGAAAAATATATAAAAATAGTGAGTAAATAAAGAAATTATAGTAAAAAATCAAATTAAGTCCAAAAATTTAATTTATAATGCAGGACGTAGGTTTTTAACCGACTTCAAAAAAGGAGGAGGTTGTCAATTCGTGTTTTTTTATGTTTATTGCCTCAAAAATTTCGACTGGGTGAACTGATTTTGATAATTCTCTTTTTATTTGAAAGCTTCTCGTTTGGTCGCATTGCAATTCGGTCCTGATCGGTGTCAGCCATGGTAAGTTTGTAACTACATACATAGGTGAGGCGAGAGACGAGAGCAGGGCCGCGGCGGGAGGACACGGATTCCAAAAATAAGAATATTAATTAATTAGATTGTATTAAAATACGCAATTATTTTTTACTTTTAAGTGCATATTATATTTATTGTTTGAAAAGTGTTTTTGAAGTCGGTTGTTTTATTGTTAATTTTTCTTCCAAAGTCACTAATTATCAAGCACGTTTTTACTACCGAAAATCAGAGTGACCAATATTTAGGGTTCCGTACCCAAAGGGTATATCGGAAACCTATTACTAAGACTCCGCTCTTCGCCCGTCCGCCTGGCCATCTGTCACCAAACTGTATCTCAGCCTGGCGAAACTCTCTAAGGAAAAGCGATTCACTATGAAACGTGCAGTCATTGAAAGATTGACAGATGACGGCTATAATCTTGCAAAAAACGCAGATAGCCGAAATCCACTACGTTTTAAGCAACTGTTCGCTTTCAAACTTATCCGGATTATACTTCGTCGCTAATCGCCATACTGTAATTATTACTAATGTATTTCAAACTTATGTCAATATTATAGACAGTTGAAAATATCACAGATAATGTATTTCTGATGTCGCTATAACACCAAATACTAAAAAAAAATATTTAAAGGGGTTCACATAAGATGTTTTATAGATAATGGTACGGAACCCTTCGTGCGCGAGTCCGACTCGCACTTGGCCGATTTTTTTTCCATTACGGAATAATTATTAATTTCGATCAAAAAATAACATCTTCTTTTGAAATATATATAATTTTAATATATTCCTTAGCCTATGGGTCTAAGACCAAATGACTTCAATTGCTCCCAATTAATACCGAGTGAAATTAATACCGATTAAGGTAAGAACGGTTTTTATGAAGAAATGAGGTCACTAAAGCCTGAAAAGAAATGATCTGAATGATAAAAACTGGTTCTCGGAAATATACCGCGTCATCTGAAGCTTACCATAAGGCATGTGCGTCATAGCTTGACGCACATGACGAGATTTTTGCAACCGATCTCTCACTATTTCGACCAAAGCGATGCGATACTGTGCATACCTATTCTATCCAGTTGTACGGAGTAGTGGATTCAACCCTGATAAAAGAGATGAGCAGCCGCCAAGAGGCCTTCGAAATGTGGTTTGTTTTATTTTCAGAATTTGATAGAGATATGATCGAGAACGAGACGCTTCAGGAGTTGACGGCGAAGAAGTTTGAAGTGCTTGGAAAAATTAAGAAAAAAAGATGCAATACTTTGGCCTTTTCATATGTCGTGATTTATAACATAGAAGGAAACCGGAGACCACATAAAAGGCGGACGGCTTCAAATCCCCTTTCCGTGCTGCTATGTCGAAAGTGATAATACTTACTCACTGATAATGACTTACTAACTAATTAATTAATGACAAAAAAAATCAAGAAAAATTCTAATATTGACAAAAAAATATTACATTTATAGAACAGATTAGTTATTATAAACGATTTAAAAATTTGCTTCATTTCTGACATGTGACTTTGTACGCACGCCTTTTTTAGAAGAACGCCTACGGGTCACCTGATGTTAAGGTTATAGACAGTCTCTCAAAGAAAAAGTTAATAAAAAGAGTAGGTTAGTTCTAGTAGGCTTCATAAGATACATAATAGCTCTAAGGGAAATATATACACTTTTATAATAAAGTCCCAGCCACTGTTCAGGCATTATCCATAAAAAAAAATGTTTTATAAAAAAAATGAGTCTGTCGTAAATCCTATTACTCCACATCTGAATATCTAAGTGATCGAACAGCCTGGGACTAGATTATGATTATTTTATAGCGATAGAAATGACTGTACAATATTGTATATTTTTATTGAAAAGAGCGCATAAAAAGAATGCTGGGAGAGTTTCTTGCGCCGCTTCTTCTCTCTCAGAGTGCCATTTGTTTTCGAAGCGGTAGTAGCATCTAGTATATTAGAAATGACATCAAAAATAATTCTAAAGGAATCAATTTTGTGAAAATAAATGCCTTTTATGCCTTTTTATGCCTTTAAGTGATCACCGCCGCCCAGTCTCTTACAACACCAGAGGAATCACAGGAACGTTGCCATTTTGGAGGTACCCATGTCGAATCAATGGGCAGCTTGGTTGTAAGTGGAAGTTCATACAAAACTGTTGGGCAAGCTCTGTAACGGGACGCTAACGCGGGCAGACTGGTTGGCAATTCTATTGGTATACGTACAGGGTCACCAGGTGATCATAGACCGAGATTACAACTTTCACCATAGTCGATAAGCTGACGATCTACTGGTACTGGTAACTAAAACGTATATGGTCTGCGGCTATTGAAAGCAAGGGAGAAGGCACGAGTAATAGATTGGAAATATCAAAGCTCGATTGGGTATGGCACAAGGCACGTCTCTCGATTTTTCATCATTTGGGCTTGGCACTTAAATATGTATACTCCCAGTAGAACCACCAGCTTCCTCACGACAGCACATAGGTCGTTGTCGACGGAGTTTGCTCAAACCAAATCCAAGATCAGTGCTTTTGCCACTTCATTCATCTAGGTTCTAGGTAAAGGAATTATGACACTTACGAATGTCAAAAGTTTTTTTTTCTTTTTACCATTTACCACCACTTCGGAAAAAGTTGTAAGTACTTGATAATGAAAAGTGGCAAGAAACTCGGTGCCTTTTTTTTAAATCAATATTTACAGTTTCATTGTTTTACAAATTATTTTAATTATAATATACTAGCTGACCCGACAGACGTTGTTCTGTAGATAATAAAAAAATACTGTTTTATAGGAATTTGCCAATTATATTTCAAAATAATCAAGAATTATTTCGTAAAAAATGCTCAATGTTGTTTTAATGAAATTGTTTCACAGCGGAACTGTCAAACCGTTCGTCACTAAATTCTCTCATAGAAAATATGTCCATACAAAACAAATATTGAAAATAAAAATAATTATGGGTCCAAAATCGAAATAAAAAATATCCTATCTCTCAAGTTGGATCAAACTGCACTCCATGAAGTAATCCCCATTAAAATCCGTTCATTAGTTTACGAGTCCATCACGGACAAACAACGTGTCACGTAATTTATATATATTAAGATTAATATTATATAAAGTGATGTTACAAAAATTCTTAATGCCTTACATAAGTAAATCAAAAATTATTAATGTAAATTAATAAATAAAAACACGAGTTATTGAGTATAGTAGATGCATCACAATGACTGAACCCGAAGCCAATGAACACAGGAATTCCCCAATCCCGTTTGCTATCCTACATTGTTTCATCTTCCTATAATCATATTATGTTGGTTACCTCCAGTGTGCATTTTTATGCAGATGACAGTACTTGAGTTGCTGTACCTATAATTATAACACCCATGTAGGTCTCTTTCGGGAAGTAGTAGACCAATGCTGGAAGAAACTTATTTTCTGTATCGAGTTGTCTTGAGACGGGGTTGAATTTGTTAAAATGAACATTATCCAATTTAACCCCCAGAACATTCAAGTTTGCACGTAAACCATAAAACAAAACATTCTCCTATCACCACTCTTCAACACTCCTCGAACAATGTGATCAATAAGTTTGTATAGCATATCCGGGACTTGAAATCTTAAGTGATTGCCAATTTCTCAGTATTCTGGGAAACAAGGTATACTTCAAGCTAGCCCACTTTCTATCCAACCTATAACCAAAGTCTAGCCATATATAGAAAGTGAAGGCTATTGCCTTCATCACAGTTTGGTATACCCTATATCACCTCAAACTAATTGTGCAATGCAGAGCTGTTGGAGTTGTTGTGATTTCAGGTTTCAGAAACTTTATTTTTTCAAAATTTACTTACGGTTATAATACTATTCTAGTAACAAGACAAAAGAAACCTTATATATTACATAATCAATATTAGATCATAAATTAAAAATAATAACAAAAAAAATCTACTATCTTATGTAATTGAAAGTATCTTCTTAAATAGACCCACATATTTTATAAATTTTTTTAGTTTGTTTAATAACACAAAAAATTTTAATTATTTACTAAAATGACACAAAATATTAATTATTTAACTGTGTTAAGGAAGTTTAGTCCTATATGACATCGCTTCATTGTGTGCCTTCTACTGCATTATTCACAGGTTTTTCTGAACAGCTGTTTGACATGATTCCTGCGGCCAACTTCCACCTCCGCTTTACTTGCCTCAAATATGGATATTGTCCTAACCATCTGGATGTTTCGCATACTGTGGAATGATCTTTCTTGAGCAATGTTTCCATGACAATATGACACAGGAAACATTCACCTTCCTAAAAGACCTGCAACACTCCTGAACTCATAGATTCAAAACCCATACACTCATTTCTCTTCTTTCATAAAAAAAGATCCCCAAAGGGAAGGGACCCATTTTAAAACCTTGAGGTTTTTAAATGCACCAGTATTCTGCATATCAGATTATCATCATATATATAAATCGTTAAAGTAGGCCAAGGATATATTGTATTTAATATATAAATAAAATTGTCACACCAACTGTTTGAAATATAATATATTAGGAATGGAACTATAAAAAAACAATAAATAAGAGCACTTGTCCACATTGACTCAACCAACTAAAAATTAAGTTTTATAAGATGTCAAATTTACTAATATAACAGTTAATGTAGTTATCATATCACATACAATTTAAAATCAGCTATTTTGTGCTGGATTTGATGTTGATTCTTTCTCCATCGCATGTGAGGGTGGATGTTCAAGAACATTATCAATGAGTCCAAAATTCTTAGCCTCTCCTGGAGACATGAAGTAATCCCGTTCCATTGAGCTTTGAACTCTTTCGATTGGTAAGCCCGTGTGCCGAACATATAATCCATTAATCTGAGATTTCAATTTTAAAATTTCTTCAGCTTGAATCTGTATATCTGTGGCTTGCCCGCGGACACCACCAGAAGGTTGGTGCACCATTATTCTAGAATTGGGAAGGGCATGACGCATACCAGGTGCTCCTGCTGCTAATAGAAGTGATGCCATACTACAGGCCTGTCCCACACACCATGTAGCAACTGGTGGAGTAATATATTGCATTGTGTCATAAATGCCAAGTCCAGCAGTAACATTACCACCTGGAGAATTAATATATAAATGAACTGGCTTCTTACTTGATTCAGATTGGAGAAATAAAAGTTGAGCAACTACCAGTGAACTTATTTCATCATTGATTGGGCCCATTAAGCAAATAATTCTTTCACGGAGAAGCCTTGAGTAAATATCGTATGCTCTTTCGCCTCTCCCTGTTTGTTCCACTACAATAGGAATCATACCTATTCTTGATGCCCTAGTTGTACTTATCATTCTCTGAATATCTATATCACATTTCTCACGAACTAACACTAGTTTAACTGCTTGACGGATGTATTTTAATGCCATTTTATTAGATCTAGATTAGTAGATTTACTAATTGGGTATGTACTTTTGTTTGCTAATATTTCGCTCAAAATCCAACTGCGTGTTTGCCCAACTGTAGGTATTGAATATTGATAGATAGAATTTAAATAATTACAAAGAACGAAAATAATGAAGTAGAAGTCAGAAACTCAGAATTAAGTGTATGACAAAAAAAATATAGGTACTTTCTTATTTTTTTTGTTTGAAACTTTAAAAATTGAAATACGACCTGTCATTTGTCATTTTCATTCCTCACCAAGGTCTTAGAATATCAACACAATAGAAGTAGCCGCGTGCCCCACGGAGCATAAAAATATAAACAATTTGTTATGTTTTTAAAGTGATAACCCTCACATCTAGGATTAATACACAAACAAAATTTAATATAAACCACTGAGCTAACCGTTCAACGGTTAGAGCACCGGCACGGAACGCCGGAGGTCGTGGGTTCGAATCCCGCATCGTTCATAAAATTTTGTTGTTCAAATTTTATTTGTGCATAAAAATATATATATATAAGGGCGCATTTAATTGAACATTTTCTACGTAGTGGCCGCCTTTCATTCAATACACGTAGTAATGCGATAGAAAGAGATGAAATGCGCTAATCGACTTCAGTTGAAACCCACCCGTATGTAGCAATTTTTTATTCCCGTAAGGTAGTGCTTGCCAATTTAAAATAAAATAAGGGTTAAATTGATGTCGAATGATAGATAATATATGGAGGAGTATTAAGATTCCGACAATTCAAAAAAAGATAATAGATACCCAACAAAAATTAAAATATTTTATGTAAAAAATTATGTAATGCCAAAGATTTATATTTATGACAGTTGTACTAGTAGTTTACAAATAAATAAAATTGTTTCAATATTTTAACAACAATAATTTTGGCGGCCTGTTTGTTTATGCTGGGTAAACTACGGAACAACTGAACCAATTTTGGTGAGACTTTCCGGTGAAATAATAACTTAACTGTAATAATGAAAAAATACAAAATATTAAAAATAAGTAGGATAACTTTTAAATATGGTCAGCACGGCATCTCTGCAACATTTCTTTTCTTGCCCTCCAAATAAAAATTTAAAACATAATCCTTTGAGCTAAGCCAAAAATATTTTGAAGGCTTCTATTTTTTTCTGCATAGAGCCGTCATCCATACATGTTTAATTTATCTCCATAATATTCCATATGAAGGTCATGTCTATTCTGTATAGCTCTTAAAGTTTAACAACAAATAAATTGGAAGTTATATTGGGTAATAAAATCTATTTGATTTGAAGTTATTATATTTACTGTATACTGCGATGTTCATCGTAAACAACAAAATTGTGACTGCACAATTATTATTCTTATTATTATTTGGCTAGTCCTAATGAGTCCTAGTAACACCGCGTCCAAAATTGGACTATTGTGTTTGTCACTCATACTTATAGCTCGTCGTCAAGCCCTGCCGCATTTACGAACTGCAGCATCTTCTTGACGCGAGTATTACAAACAGCATCTGAGAGCAGGGTGTAGTCACTAAGATTGATGTTACGCTTATGCATTAGTGGGCTGCAATTGCAGAGGAGTAGAAGAGGCGTTTCATCGGCCTCAAGGCAGAATCTGCAAGTTATTTCGTTTTTTATTCCGACCACACTGAGGGGCCTCATTTAGGCGACAGTGCCCAGTTAGCATCCTGGTGAGTATGCGTAGGTTTTAACTGCTCAATGAGTGGGGTTCATTCGCGTTTCTGTTAATGTATGCCTTTATCAGTACTTTGGAATGGTATAAACCTGTTGAGTTGCTCCAGCGTTTAAGTGCTTCTAGTTGACATTGGTTCCTCAGGGTGTGACGAATGGTGCTTATAGGGAGTCCACAAATAGGTTCCGGACCGTATTGGACTACTTTAGCTCCAGCTCTTGCGAGCTCATCGGCCATTTCATTGCCTATGATTCCGGCATGCCCTGGGACCCATTTGAGGATCACTTTTTTTTTGCCTAATGTGTTTAGGCAGTCAATACAGTTTTTGACGCCATCAAGTCTGCGTCTAATGCCAACAGTGCTGCCTGACTGTCAGAGTGAATGTATATGTTTTGGTTGTAGTAGCCTTTTTGTATATTGGTTTCCGCACATTCTAAAATGGGGTATGCTGCTTGAAGGACTGCACAATACTACGAAACTAATATATTTAGCATATTTTTGGGAAAAAACGGCTTCAATGAGTTTTACGGAAAGTATAAACATAAGTGTTTCACAAAGTAAATCCAATATTTTATAATATCATATCAAAAATAGTTCAAAACACTAACCTGTGGAATGACTATTTCCCGTCTTCATCTGATTTCTTACTGCTACGGCTTTTACTGCCATAAGCAATGCAAGCCATGTAATTTTGATTAAAATGCGCTTTCGGAAATGAACAACTTATTAAACAAAAATATATTTTATTTCACTTTAATACAGAATTTAAACCACAATTGCAATTGTCACCAGACTGGTGATCAAAATAAAATAAAATAGCTTCAAGTTTTGGTTTTGCATTTCAAGACAGACGAAATGAGATATGTCTGTCTCTTTTAAGTACATTGCGTTTCACATAGGTTAGAAAAGTCAAGCCAGTGCTGTACAGCTCTACTTATTGTTACTTCTCTAGGCTTGATATTTTTTATATGACACTTAAACACGAGACGAGCAGGATGTTCAGCTGATAGTAATTGATACGCCCTGCCCATTACAATGCAGTGCTGCTCAGGATTCTTTGAGCACTAGCATAAAACCAATTTGAAGAAAAAAGGGTCGTTCTCTGTTTATATATTATTCTTATTATACGTCATCGGCCCGTGGAAACAATATGAAGTGATGGGTCAATTTGTACGTTCAGTATCTATCCATATATTATGGTTTTGTTTTAGAAATATTTGCTATCAAGGGATTTTTATGATTTTTGTTAGACGTAGAATTGATGTGTAAGTTTATATATTAAATAAAGTTTATATATAAAGAAGAAATCATTAACTCGAACTGAAGGAGAGAACATTCTATCTGAGAAGGGTTCGAGTCACACAGGTGGATCAAATTTTAAATTAAACTCTCATTAAATTTAAAAAAATCTAAAAAAACAAATGAACCTCAATAAGAAAAATAGAAGAATCGGCTGCGGTTGAAAGTGCCTGGTTGTCAATTGCCAAACTATAACTTTAGCTTTGCGACCTGTGTGTTGATTTCATTCTTATATACTCTTTGGTTAAAATTTGGCGGGAATTAAAGGATCAATCGGAACAGAAAATTTAAATTTTGACCTAAATTTGAACTATGAAGTTCTACGGTATATCGTTATCGTATCTCTCTGTATCGACTCTGAGCAAATAATTTTAATTATATATATTTGACTGTGAATCTCGACGTATTTCTGTCCTTTATTTCGTTTTTCCACCGTATTTTCTAACATGTTTGGTATTTTAACACATTTCATTAAAATGTAAAGTACAACCAAGAATAACTGCTGAGAATGTTCTATCCGGCTAAGTCCCTGCGTCCAGGTGGACGGTTCCATATCTGTTGGGTTGCAGATACCTATCCTGCTTGCTTTGAAAAGATTAGTCCTGAACAAATTATTTCGCAAGATGTTCCCCGATTATGGTTAGAGTATCTTAATCTGACATATTCTTATCTCATTTTATCTATGTATTTGAAGTTACACTTCTCACTTTATACCTATAAATTTCAGTGAAGAATTACTTAAAATTATTAACCAAGACACTGGGCGAAGAAAATATTACTCTCTGCGTCTCTGTTCACAGCTTATGAGAGGTTTGGCAAAGATTAACCAGAGAAAAGCTTCCATACTACTTGGTTTGTATCTCTTAATCAATTTTCCGTACTTCCAAATATTGGAATATTTATGAGTAGTTTAAGTATATATGCAAAGTATTTTTCAGATGAGCTCTGGGCTATTAAAAGAAATATAAGGGTTCCAGATATAAGGTGATTCTTATTGTTACATATACGACTTTTATACAAATTTTAATTATTATTTCATATTAATCATGAATACAGTTTTAGGCATATTGAGTTAAGAGCTGGAAGATTAAATTTGCCAATATTAGATATTGATGAAATGCAAGAGTCCACATTAGAAGAAATAATGCAGGTTAATTAAACACTCCAATTACATCATATTTGCAAGTTAAAAGAGTAAAATTATCATTGCCCCTATTCAAAGGAGTTCTCTTAAATTAAACAATAAATAGGAAATACTAATATTGAATGATATAAATAACCTTCATCCAAGTGTTTTGAGCCTTCTTTAGTGTTAATACCGCCAATAATCGTCTTTAAACAATTCGACACGTGGTTCGCCTTACACGATCCATACTCAGGAGATGTTGACTGACTAACTCTTGCCACAGTTTGGCGAGTATTGGCGGAATTAACACTTAAGAAGGCTCTAAACATTTGGATAATTATGGATTTCCGTAAAGTACCTACTTCAATAAATTTTCATAAATAACCTTGTTAGTCATTTAGTCATGATTATAAATAGGATGGTTTAGGTTTGCATTATTTTTCAGAGTACCAGTAACTCATCGGCACATATCGAGGATATAACACTACAAGAACCAACACTACCAGAGTCTCATGTATGGCATGTAAGTATTATTATTTACAATAACTCAATAAGGTTAATATTCCTACTTCAAAGGCATCAATCATAAATATTCTAAAATAAAATCCAATAGAATTACTAAAAAATTTTTAAGACCAATATTTGAAGCAAGGCCTGACTACTGTAAAATAACAGATTATATTTAGGTAATTGTCAAATTTAACCCCCAAATACTCAAGTTTGCGCATGTAATACTAAAAAACCCCCATTTGTCGTATCACCGCTCTTCGAGAACAGTTCCCATAAAGCCTCGCATAGTATCGGAATACAGGGTCTCAAAATCTCGTGCCATTGCCAATTCCGTGGCCATCTGGAGGGCAAACCCAAATTGGCTTCGCAGAAGCTGGGCGTCTTGAATAGAGTACGGCAATACTTCAAACCGGCCCATTCTAGTGCTCTACAAAGCGCAGGTCTGGCCACATATGGAGTATTACTGTCATATCTGGTCTGGCGCACCCCAGTATCTTCTAGATCCATTGAAACGCGTGCAAAGCAGAGCAGCTCGTATTATGGAGGACCCAGTACTCTGTGAGCACGGGGAGTGTTCCAAAGAGCTGTTTCAACTGATTCCTGCCGCCGAATTCCACCTTCGCACGACACGGCACAAGTTAGGATATCATCCCCACCGTCTGGATGTGTGGCGTTCCTCCACAGTGCGGTTTTTATGGAGCTTTCTTCCACCTACCTACAAGCAGTCTGTGGACTGTGCTTCCTTGTGCGGTGTTTAGAACGATACGACATGGGTACCTTCAAAAAAAGCGCGCACACCTTTCTAAAACACCGGCTACGCTCCTGTAATTCCTCTGGTGTTGCAAGAGAATGTGGGCGGCAGTGATCACTATCGTATTTTTTACTTTTTGGTGTAGATAGTACGGGTTGTTCTGTAAACTACAGTAGGATTTTTCTAGATTACATCAGGTAAACTATGAGATTTCGTTGCTTTTTATTGACATTATATATTATATAGAACTTTTTAAGCTACTATGCTTAAGCCTACGAAAAGATATATATAATAATAATAAATCTTTTATTTTCAGGCATTTTACCCATAAATCTACAAACAATCTTAATTTAAATTACATTATACTTTGTTTTTAATTAAATTACTGATAAAAAAGGAAAGTTAATATATTATGTCATAATTGCAATTAAAAAAGAAAATAATTTAAAAATTTTATAAAAAAATTATAGAAATAAAAATTATAAAATTAATATAGTCTAATACAATGCAATGACGTTTAATTTAATTTCAGTTCTTACATTATTAAAAAATATATATTATGTCAAATATATAATATAAATAAATTGTCTAAGTGCGGCTCCTATATAAATACACATATATATATACAAAATCGGATCATAAATCTCAGCGTAATCGATAACATACATAAAAAAATACCAATCGAATTTAGAACCTCTTGCTTTTTGAAGTCGGTTAGAATAACAATGTTACCTATTGCTTACAATCGGATTGTTTCATTATAATTATATTTTCTAATTAAGTGCAGGTATATAATATATACGCCGCATAGTCATGTACTAGAAGCTTTAAGAAGGAATTTCTTGGCTTAAGGGTCTCGTTACCAGGCCATAAAATCCAAAAAAAAATAAGGAATTTCTCGTATGCCTTTAATTGTAGCACCACACTATTCAAACCCAAATCAATCCAGTGTAAATGGATAAAATACTCGGACAAAAACGCAACGAAAGAAGGTATTTCGTGCAGATTGATTTCAGTGAGCTAGCACCTAACGAAGCAATGCAGTTCTTGACGGACGATCCACTTGAAGTGATGTTAGCTCGCGAGACTGGCGTGGCTGCACCAAGTGCAGACATGACGACAGCACTTGATATTTCTGCAGGAGCTCGCAAGTCGCGAGGTGACGTTTACGATGAAGAAATACCCGAATTCGACTTCTCTATGCTGACAATATGTAAGTAAATTGATACCCGAAGTAAGGTCACCTATGGCTGCGTTTAGAAACACGCGATTTTTATGCGTTTGGCGGTACCAACAAGTATATTTGTCTGAGAAAGTCTTCCTTGTTATAGATAGGAATGATGGTTTTTTTATTTTAGTAAGGGACAAGACGAGCAGGACGTTCAGCTGATGGTAATTGATACACCATGCCCATTGCAATACAGGATTCATGAAAAACCCAAAAGCTCTGAGCGGCACTACAATTGCGCTCGTCACCTTGAGGCATAAGATGTTGAGTCTCATTTGCCCAGTAATTTCACTAGCTACGGCGCCCTTCAAACTGAAACACAGTTATGCTTACACATTACTGCTGCACGGCAAAAATAGGCGCTGTTGCGGTTCCCGTAATCTAGCTGGCATCCTGTGCAAAAGAGCGTCCCACTGGTAACGTCAAGGTTATTGGTTGGTGTCAAAAAGTCAATTTATGGCACTATTTTAGCGTAGCTACTCTAGCAGTTTTATAGCAGGAGGAGCATAATTAAGTACCTACACCTACAAAAGGTAGACTAAAAAACACTTAGAGTAGGGTAGGCAACCCTCACTCAATGTGGTCTCAAGATGGTCCTTTGAGCGCCAGCGCACTGGAGCGACCACGGCCCGACTACGACCCGGCTATCCGGATGCGGTCCAGAAAATCATGAATTTTATATAGAAACTTGCTGGTCGATGCAACCAGTACTTTTTGCGAAGTACTTAGTGGTTATAAACAAGGTCATTTTAAATCTTCCATTTTTATACTCAACAGTTGTTTCCTAGATAATATATTATACTAATCATTATGTTTCAGCTACCGACGACAATCTACACCCTTCTCTTCATTTGCACGAAGGTAATAATAAAGAAATGTTTTATTTAACCTTTTCGTTGTCGTGAAAACCTAATTCATACCATTTATTTTTCCCAGAAACCCCATCCCGCCAACCTGAAATACCCCAAAATATGTAAGTCCATTACTACCTACCTTTTAGAATTATATAACCAATCCAATTAAATCAAACATTTTAGTTCTGCCTTTCTTCATCACACATCTTAAACATTTTTCGCCATTTCTCGTGTTTGGCGATGAATAAAATATACTCGTTTTCGTCGGAACGGAATCTGATGGACTCGGATCAGTCGTTGCTAAAATCAAGAAAATAACACCGGATCGAAATTTTTAATAATAATTCAAGTCGCGTGATAACTGTAGGTAGCTATGTATAATAAGGGCGTTCAAAAATATGCGAGATTGCGTATGTGGTGCCGGTAAGTTTTATTAAATCTTATTTTATTTTTCGATATATTCGCCAAAAATCCTTTTTTTTATGGAACAGGAGGTCAAACGAGCGTACGAGTCACCTGGGTGTTAAGTGATCACCACCGGACGCCAGAGGAGTCACACAATCTGACAGGAGCATTGCCGGCCTTTAAGGAAGGTATACGCGCTTTTTTTGAAGGTACTCATGCCCCGGAAACACCGTACATGGAAGCTCATTCCACAGCTTTGTAGTACGTGGAAGAAAGCTCCTTGAAAACCGCACTGTGAACGACCACCACACATGCATATGGTGGGGATGATATACTAATTTATGTCGTGTCGTGCGAAGGTGCAATTCAGCGGCAGGAGTCAGGTGAAACAACTCTTTGGAACACTCTGAGAGAGATAAATGCGGTAGAAGATTCCTTTTTTTAAACTAGCAGGATGTAGTTGATATCTGAAACTCCTGTACTACAGCGACTACCGCTACGACTACCGTACTTCATCGTTTTCGAACCTCTGTCCTTTAAAATGATCCTTCATACTTGGAAACAGATAGAAATCACTTGAACCTTTGTTGGGTGATTATGGATGATGCTCATTAGCTGTATTATCTAGATGGAACAAAACAAATTCTTAAGAATTTCGTTACGCAGTTTTATTATTTGTTCTGCATTTTTTTAATAAAGTAAGGAACGAGACGATCAGGGCGTTCAGCTGATGGTAGTTGATATGCCCTGCCCAGTACTATGCAGCGCCGCTCAGGATTCTTGAAAAATCCAACAAATCTGAGCGCTACAATTGCGCTCGTCACCTTGAGACATAAGATGTGAAGTCTCATTTGCCCAGTAATTTCACTAGCTACGGAGCCCTTCAGACTGAAACACAATAATGCATAGACACTACTGATTCACGGCAGAAATAGGCACCGTTGTGATTCTTATACAATTCTTATATAAATGATCTTGCCCCAAACTAGGCATTGCTTGTACTATGGATGTAAGACAACGACAATCCATGACTCGGAAACAAACATCCATCTTCATCATATAAATGTTTGCACCTACCGGGATTCGAATCCGGGACCTCTAGCTAAGTTGGCAGGGTCACTAACCACTGGGCTGCATGGGTCGTCGACCCTACCCGAGTGTGATACCGATTATCTAGCTGGTATCCTGTGCAAAGGAGCCTCCCACTGGTAAAACGCATGTACCTAGGAACTCCGTAGCTCCTCGAGACAGTCAATCATGGCCCCTGTATGGATGTATTCCTGGGATACTAGAAAAGAGAGCTTTAAATTTCCTAGGGTGTTAGAGATAATGTAACTTTGCTTGTGGATAATAAAGGTGAGGCCGTGTTTTCCCCGTGGTTATTAATCGAGCTAAAGTTATAAAGTTAAAGTTTAAAGGCGATTAGGAAGTTACACAACTTCCATTAAAATAAGATAATCAGGAAATCTAAGTGAGATAAGTTGACGTTTCAAACTGATTCAAATAAGTATTTTTTAGGGTTCAGTACTTCAAAAGGAAAAAACGGAACCCTTATAGCATCATCTTGTTATTCGTACGTCCGTCTGTCAAGACCCTTTATCTCGGGAACGCGTTGAGGTGTCTAGTTGATATTAAAACTATACAGGTACACAGGTCTACAGCCTCTTGAAGCTGTGAAAATATCGAATTTCAAAGATAACGTAAAAATAAAGTATATTTCGACCCTTTCAAGGGAATCAAAATTTATAGGATATCTTCCGTTAACGTAGAACTTCAAAATTCGGCAAATATATCTACAACAAGTATAGCGAAAATCTGAAAACTAAACATTAGTAAGAAAATCTTTAAAAAATGTACGAAACCTTCGGTGGGCAATTCCGACTCGCACTTGTTCGGTATATTTAAATTTAAAGACTTTTTTATAAAATAATTAGTACTTATTTAACTTTAAATTTTACTTATTTTATAAGCAATTAGGCAGCGCCTACCTCGATATGAACCTAAATAAATATAGTGCTAAAGTTAATTTAGTTTAATTTGATTCCGTTATTTTATAAGCACACTTCTATTGAACCCCCCACTCATAAATTTTCCTAAATGCCTACGGTAAGCAATCTCCAGGCTCAACTACGACTAGTTAGATTTACGATACCTACCTTTCTAGAAAACCAATGCACGCCCCTGCAATCGGGCAATAGCCTCACGTGATGGAAAATGTCGAGGCAGGCATACATTGCCGGCCAATAAAATGGGAGAATGCTTTCCACAAAGTGGCTATGTGAGGCAAGAAGTTCCTCCGAAATGCATGGTTGTAAAATACCATACTTCAAAATGATGCTTGTGCAATTTCCCACTTTGACGTAATGTCCAGTGGTGGAATTCAGCTGCTGGTATCAACCCAAATGTATGCGGTAGAAGATGCATAGATAACCAACATATCCATACAACGCTAAAGAATCAAGCCGATCAGACACCTTTTGACCAGTGGGAGGCTCCTTTGCGCACAGGATACCGGCTAGATTATGGGTACCACAACGGCGCCTATTTCTGCCGTGAAGCAGTAATGTGTTTCGGTCTTAAGGGCACCGTAGCTAGTGAAATTACTGGGCAAATGACACTTAACATCTTATGTCTCAAGGCGACGAGCGCAGTTGTAGCGCCGCTCAGAATTTTTGGGTTTTTCAAGAATTCTTAGCGGCACTACATTGTAATGGGCAGGGCGTATCAGTTAACATCAGCTGAACGTCCTACTCGTTTTGTCCCTTATTGTTATAAAAAAAGACTTGATCGTTAGTGATTCGAGTGGCTCTACATTATGTACAAACGATAGAAGCTAGAACAGTAATAAGAAGTTATACAAGGTAGTAGTTAAATAAATTATGGTCGAATCACTATCCCTAAGACGACCATTTGCAACAAAAATATCAACTGAGACCAGAAAAGAAGTAAAAATTACAATCTAACAATTCTAAGGATGATGTCTGCCAGTCAGTTTAGGAAAATGTTTATTTTAAAAAAAATAAGAATATACTAAAGGCCAGCATGGATTCCGTATGTTTTTTATTAAATAGATCATTATTATTTATACAAAACTAGATTTTTCCCGCGACTTCGTCCGGGTTAACTGCGTATCGCATTGTGTGTGAAAGAAGTGAAACACTATTTATCTCAAGGTAGGTAGGTAGTTTTAGTTTCGTGTCCACATACAACGAAAGAAAATCATTTAGAAGATCGTAATATTATAATAATCAATGTCGCAATTTGGATTTCATTGCTAAGGCCGCCTTGCAAAATTATGATTTCAACAATTTGAATATGGCGTTGAAGATTATTTTCTTATTTATTTATCTACATATATAAAAAAAGTCTCGCTAAAACTCGAGATTTTGCTAATTTGGTTTTGAATTATTTGTGGAAGTCCAGTGAAGGTTTAAAAGGTTTGAATAAACATGAAAATCCCCGTTTTTATATAAAAACAACAATTTTGATTTTTCTCCGACGTGTCCCCCGTCGTTCAGAAATCAAATAAAAATAAAAGTTTAAAATGAATAAATAATTAAAATTTTTATATGTTTCTAACTTTCTGAGGAGGTAAAAAATAAACTTCCTTAAAACACGGGAAACACTTCAAAAATGAATCCTTTTGTTTGTTTTAAGTTTATTTTATACAAAAGTTAAGGTCTTTTATTTATCGATTGAGGCAGTACGAAGTCTGCCGGGTCAGCTAGTTTATTATAATTTCAATTTTACACTAACATTACATAACCTAATGCGCTGGTGTAGTTGTCCATAAAGATAATTGTAATATGTCAAATTAATAGGTACAATTTATTATTATAAACCAAGGTGCAAAATTATGATTTCAACAATATGTACGTATATCGTTTCGAAGAATATCGGGTAGTATAGCCGATCGGCGATTATACTTTAAATCCAAGATGGCTGCCGTGAAAAATTATGATTTCAACAATATATATCGTTTCGATGATTATCGGGGTAATAGAGCTGATTTGCGATTCTACTTTAAATCTAAGATGGCCGCCGTGCAAAATTATGAGATCAACAATATTTATATCGTTTCGATGATTCTTGGGGTAGTAGAGCCGATCGGCGATTATTCTTTAAATCCAAGATGGCCGCCGTGCAAAATTATGATTTCAACAATATGTTAAAATCATGTCGAAGATTCTCGGGGCGCTAAAGCTGATTTGGGATTATACTTTAAATCAACGATTATATGGTTTTGAAGATTCTCGGGGTAGTAGCTAGAACGAATTTGGGTTCATTTTGAAATCCAAAAGGTTGTCGCTTAAAATTGTCATTACCACAGTATGCATATAGCTTTCAAGGTGTTTGGATCAAATTCAAAATTATTTTCAGTCAAAACATAGTTTAGGCGCTAAGGACCATGCC
Organism: Leptidea sinapis; assembly: GCF_905404315.1. NCBI lineage: Eukaryota > Metazoa > Arthropoda > Insecta > Lepidoptera > Pieridae > Leptidea > Leptidea sinapis. The sequence goes on from NC_066273.1 coordinate 10,520,088, forward strand.
AGACTCTGCACCACCAATTTGGTATCATTTGCACATAATGTAAATGTTAAAAAATATATAATGAATATAATATGACCATTTAAAATTGAATAAATAATACAAAACTCGCGGATAATAAAATGTAAAAAAAAGTAACTCAACCCTTCTCGTCGACTTCCTATTTCTCAGGCGGCCATTTGCATTATTTCTACGCATAAACGATCAACAAAATGACTTAAATAACTTAGTAGTAAAAAAATCCTCTTGAATAGTAAATCAAATATAATTATTTTAATAATATTTATTAACTATGTATATTGTATGGCAAATATATCTATACAACTTGAAACGATAATAGCAACGACAGCCTAGATGGTGTCGTTGAGATTATCGTAAAAGTGACGTTTGATTATTAGTGAAATTCGAATATTCGTCCCTGACATTTTCAACTAAGAGTAGGGTTAGGACCGATAATATCGAATAATGTTTCGTTCGTTCAATCATCGTTTCGACATTGAATACGACGTAACTAAGAGTAGGATTCGACACGACTAATGCCACGATTTATCGAATATCGATTTTAGGAGTAGGCCCCCAGGCGTTTGTTTCTTCTGACGAATCCGCCAGAACTCGTCAGAACAAATTTTCGTCAGAACTCGCATCTATAGTAACCCTAGCCTAAGGTATACCAAAGTATTATTTTTTTCACCTAACTTATTTAACGGTTTAACTTTTTGAGCCTAATTACCGCGGAATAACACAAGTTTTACCAGCTGCACTAAAAAATTAACAACAAATATCAACATGTGATAATCTTTATTTAAAAGTACTGTGTAGCAGTTATTGCTATCAAAAGGAGCTGACTCAGCGTCATGCTGAGTTGGTATAATTCAGTTTTTATCAATCAATAATTAGGGCTCTACGATGCTTACCTTTCGGTCGGATACAGATAAGTATAAAATATATATTCTAAATCTTTTGGAAAAACTTCACGAATAACAACGAATAGACAACCTATACAAAAACAAAAGATTGGTTCCGATCTCAGCATCACTCGCAAAAATGTCTTCAAAATCAGTCAAACCGTTTTGGACTCTATAAGAAACGTTATTATTAGACACAACATTGAAAATGTACATATTTCTACGTCATCGCATGTCGCATTGGTAGAAGACGAATTTTACACTCAAGAAGGCTCACAATAATAAATAAAAAAAAAATAAAAATAAACAATATTTGAATAGTCAAGATTTTTGTTTTTTTTTTATGGAAAAGGAGCATAAACGAGCGTAAGAGTCACCTGGTGTAAATGATCACCGCCGCTCAAATTCTCTTTCAACACCAGACGATATTGATATATATTCTCTTGGTTATCATTATTACCTTCGATTTAAGTATAAACAAGAATTTCCGAATTTGAATAACGAATAGAATTTATTAAAGTTATCGTAAAAAACGCCCGCTTCTAGGGCATTACTGTAAAATTTGACGTACCCTCAATTAGTCCACATTAAATAGTTTTTGAAAATGTATGGCAGTGAGAGTTATATTTAGGAGTGAGCGTACGCATGTTCAGTTTATTTATTTGATGTAAATTAATGCTGAACGTAGCATTAATTTTTATTAATTTAATTAATTTTTATTTGCAATTATTGAAATTTTAGCGTCGTCGAAACGGACACAACGATGACCAAAAAAGATAGAACAGAAGAGGATATGACATTGGAACCAATTGATGCAGATGTAAGTACTTACACATAAAATATAGAACATATATTATATACAACTGTACGTAGGGTTTTATAATATCGGTCGGCCATTTTGTCAATTTTACTGTCATTATAGATAGGTACTCAATAGCGTCACGAGCGATTGTTGTTATTTTTTTAATTTATAGGCATGCAAGGGTTATGATTTGTTTGTTAGTTACTGATATAAACTTAGTATACTACCGTAATAGACAAACAAACTCCTTATTACGGCGAGACTTAAAACTGCTAGTTTTAAAGATGTGTTAGTGAGATAGTGAAGCGTGTAGTATTTTGCTGTTGGTCAATCCGTAGGACAAATAATCCTTAAGAAAATAGAGTGTTTACTGCGTATATAAAATGTAATATATAGTATTTTAGTGCACATGTTTTACGAAAGTAAACATCACGAAAGTAGTATTGAAGAATGAGTATTTACCTGTGAAATGTTGCTGTTGTTAAAACACAGAATAACAACGATAAAATCACTAAAATTAAAACGCGGTCCAATTTGACAGGAGACTAATGGACACAAAATTGTTTCAAAACGGTTTCAAGGTCTTTATCTATTCCGTCTCTTTATTATTACACCTAGGTTTTCATGTAAGAATAGTTAGGTATCTCATTTCCACACAGGGTTCGTCTATTAGCCATTAGGGTAATATACGTTGGTTATTGAGGGATGATTTGATAGTGGTTTGTAAATGTCGCGTTCCTCCACTTTGGGGTTTTTAAGGAACTTTCTGTCATGTAGAATCAAACTATTGAATGAGCTTCCTTTCGCGGTGTTTCCAGAATCAACACAGACAGGCAACTCTACAATCTTGTACCCTGATGAATCCGTAGACTTTGTTAATGTGTCTAGAACTTAACAGGAGCTAATGTTCAATACTGCAACAACAGTGACAGTGTTAAGTGTTTAGTATCTATCTATCCGAAACAATTCCTAAAACTTAAAGTAAAGTAACTAAATATTAAAGTATTTGAATTTTGTTTGAAATTTTAAAATATACATGAGATGAATATATGAATATGTTGTATTTTTTATGGAATAGGAGGACAAACGAACGTACGGGTCACCTGGTGTTAAGTGATCACCGCCGCCCACATTCTCTTGCCGGCCTTTAAGGAAGGTGTACGCGCTTTTTTTGAAGGTACCCATGTCGTATCTTCCCGGAAACACCGCACACGGAAGCTCATTCCACAGCTTTGTAGTACGTGGAAGAAAGCTCCTTGAAAACCGCACTGTGGAGGACCGCCACACATCCAGATAGATGGTGGGGATGATATCCTAATTTGTTTATTTTATTTTTTCTTCACGTATTGGGGAAAATCTTTGGCTCCAGAAGGAGTCTCAATATATAATCCGTATTTTGTCTCGTTTGTGCACAGTTATGAATATAGTGACAAAACACTGGACGGATTACGTATTGAGACCCTATCTGTGATACGGCCCATAGACTGCAGCAATTGCGGATATCTACTGTCACAGAAGAGATTCTATAAGATAAAACAGTAAAGAAACTACGTACGAAATGACGCACGCACACACATGCAGGTCTCAACAAGGCCCCTACTGTCAGTCGCGCGAGCCACCTGTGTCCTGTAGCGGTGGTTTTCGTTACCTATTTTATTAAAAGCATTACAGATACTTCTAGTCAATTTGGCATGCGGCGCTTAATTTAAATATGCAGCTTTTACACAATACAGTAATAGAACAGTACTTTAACTTCACTAGAGCACCCGAATCGACAAATACACACATTCACACGACTTACACAGCCGTTAAGCAATCTTGGGAAGACTAACTATTGCCGCGTCGTTAATCATTTTGTATGTACTAAACCGGCGGAACGCTACCGCCTTGACGTAGGTATAAATTTGAAAGAAAACGCTGAGTTACGCTCCTGTTCTATGACTCGTATTGTGGATTTGATCTGTGTGTGCCACTGCTACACAGATCAAAGCTGCATATAATTAGAAGCACACGCACACATAGCGCTGCGCGTCTAGATCACTTGAAGTAATTGTACAGTCCAAAGAGTATAATAATATGTAGGGAAAAGAGAGCCCTCTCTACGCATTATGAGCTGTCTATTTGAAAGCTAGCGCCATCTGGAGATTGGCCCTGAAAATAACTATATATAAGCTCGAAATTATAAAATTCATTTTAAATGTTCTGACGCAATTAAATAACTAACTCTACTTTTTAATGTAGGTATTACAATTTTTTACCATGTTGCAATTGCGCGTAGAGTTACGAAGTAGTTATCTAATTTTGTCACAACATAGAACATAAAGCAAGTAATAGCTTCAACAATCTGTTAAGTAGTGATAATAATCTAGATCTCTTCTGTTCAAGCGTAGACTCTGTAAGACGTGCCTTAGCCAACAAATTCTTTACTAATAGCCCTACATCGTCTTATGTTGTTACATTAACTTTAACTTTAATGATAATGTAAATTGTAATTTTCGAATTGTATATGCTCACGCTGTCATTTAAGTTTTTCTACTCTAGCACTAATTGTGGAAACCAATAATTGGCTCTCTGTAATTATATTAAGTATCGTTTAAGCTTTTAAAGCTGTTGGTTTTCCAAATAAATAAAATGAAATAAAGGATAGATATGCAAAATGGAACACGAGTACTAACATGCGCAAACGCTAGGCGCTGCCGCCATTTTATGACCAGCGGGCACACAAATAAATAATAGTTGAAAGGTTTCAAAGCGAGTGACAGCTGCTTTCATTTTCGGGCCAACTAACTTGTCGCTTTACTGATTACGTAAAAATATAATTATAAAAATGTTATGAGACTCATCAAAGTTATTTTTAGGAATTGAAGGCAGAGCGATCGGCCAAGAAAAGAAAACGCAAGACTGTAGATAAAAAAATTACATTATCTACATCCGAAATGATAGCACGTATTAATAATACATACGCCTATCAACGCCCTATGGTAAGATTAATACCGTTTATACATCTCTGTAAATTGTTATAGTACGTTACTCGATATCTTTGTCATTTTCAACCGACTTCAAAAAAGAAGGCGGATATCCGTCTTTGATTCATTATTTCATTTAAAAGAGTGACTTCCAGGTTCGTCATAAAAAGAACAATAGGAGGAGTGAAATCAAATTTTATGGGTTTTTTTCAATCGTAACTCAATGGTTATAAAACCGATAAAAAAGACCGGATATGGCCACCGGAACTTTTCGACGGGAAGCATTTCATGTGCAGTAATTAATAAGCTTAGCTACTATAAGAGGATTTTGTAATACAAAATCATCAGAACTCCTTAACAAAAAAACACTATTCCAAAACAATAGATATAATATGCACTAAAAAGTATAAAAGTAATTGCGTATTCTTAGACAATCTAATTAATTAATCGAATTCGAGTTACGATTATTGTTATTTTTTAATCAGTGTCCTCCCGCCGCGGCCCCGCTTACGCCGGTCACGTTGCACGTGCGACTCAATCATATCTCACCTATAACTATGAATGTATTTACAAACCTACCTTGGCTGACACCGACTGGAACTTGAGTACCTCCTCCTTTTTTGAAGTCGATTCGAAACCATTTATCATAAATATAGACTTACAATATGCTAGCGTACTACAGTAAAACAATATACGTAGGAGAACCAAAGTTACCGACATAGCCCAAATGATTGCGAAACTGAAGTGGCAGTGGGCAGGGCACATAGTTCAACGGACAGATTGCCGTTCGGGCAGTAAAGTCCTTGAATGGCGATCACTTAGCGGAAGATGCAATATTGCACCTGCCAACAAGATGGAACGATGATCTAGTCAAGATCGCCGGAATATGTTGGATGAGGGCAGCGCAGGACCGCGGAGATCTTTGGGGGAGGCCTTTGTCCAGCAGATGACGTCTTCCGCAGGGGGGCAAACGGGCAAGATGCTCACGGGATGGGGAGAGGTTAGGCAATCGCCCATGGACATCGTCAACATCAGGTGTCAAGAGATGCGTTGCCGGCCTTTAAGGTGGTATGCTCTTTGCTCCCTATGCTCTATGCCTGATATTTATTATTATTATTATTTGAAGAGGGTGGCTATTTCCTGGTCCTAAAAGGTTCCTAGTAACACCGCGTCCAGAATTGGACTATTGTGTTCGCCACTCATACTAAAGCTCATCGTCAAGCCCTGCCGCCTTTACGAACCGAAGTAGTTCCTTGACGCGAGTGTTGCAAACACTATCTGGTGGTACGAAGTAGTTACCAAAGATTGTGTTACGCTTATGCATTAGTGGGCCGCAGTCGCAGAGTAGATGAATAGGTGTTTCATTATCCTCAAGGCAGAACCTGCAAGTTTTGTCGCTTCTGATGCCGACCACACTGAGGTGCTTGTTTAGGCGACAGTGCCCGGTTAGCATCCTAGTGAGTATGCATAGATTTTTCCTGTTCAATGATAGGGCTTCATTCGCATAGCTACAGTTGAATGCCCTTATCAGTGCTTTAGAGTGGTTTAAACCTGAAGAGTTGTTCCAGCGTTTAAGTGCTTCTTGTTTACATTGGTTACTCAGGGTGTGTCGGATGGCGCTCTTGGGCAGTCCACAAATGGGTTTCAGACCATATCGGACTGCTTTAGCCCCAGCTCTTGCGAGCTCATCGGCCATCATCACTCTGTTTTTCATGCCTAATGAATTCAGGCATTCAACGCAATTATTGACTAACTTAGACGACGTCAAGTCAGCGTCTAAAGCCAACAAAGCTGCCTGACTATCAGAGTGAATGTATATGTTATGATTGAAGTAGCCTTTTTGGATATTGGTTTCCGCGCATTCCAGGATGGCGTACACCTCTGCTTGAAATATGGAGGTAAAGCTTCCCAGGTTTGTGCTGGATTTAAACCTGGGGCGTTCTCCATAGACCCCACAGCCGACTTCATTTTCCATTTTGGACCCATCGGTGAACCACATGAGGCTCCCGTCCTTCCACGTGACTTTGTTGTTCATCCAGTCGTCCCTGGAAGGTAGTTCCACGATATAGCGTTTAACAGAGATTAATTGTGGAATCATCTGATCAGGTAACACGCCTAATATGTGATCTCGCAGAACTGAGTCCTCTAAGGTCCTAAGCGTTTGCGACATCCAGTTACATGAACCCCCCTGGGCGATTGCCCTCAGCATGCTTGCCTTCGCCTCTTGCTGTATGAACAGTGGAAGAGGCGATAGGTTTAGCATTGCTTCAATGGCCGCACCAGGAGTAGACGTCATGGCCCCGGTTACCAACATACAGGCAAGCCTCTGCAGGCTATTTAGTCTGTCTGCAGTTGTTTTCTGGTTGGCTTTGTTCCACCACACAATGGAGGCGTATGTGATTGTTGGTCTCACAATTGCTTTGAATAGCCATAGGAGGATCTTGGGGCGCATTCCCCAATGTCTCCCTACCAGACGTCGACATACACCCAAGGTTGTTTTAGCCTTTTTCACGGCTTTGTCGATGTGAGAATTCCATGTGAGTTTCTGGTCGAATGTGACTCCCAGATACTTAACCTCAGCTGAGAATTCCAAAGTAGAGCCGTTCAAGGTGGGAGACTTCAGTTTGTTAAGTGTCCGTTTCCTCGTGAATGGCACAATAACAGTCTTTTCTAGACCGCTTGACTTGTAGGGTTTCAGAGTCTTGATGGCGCACCTTATATCCCGGGGTCTGATTATCTTTGCCGCTCTACGCCAGTCCTCGTCAAGAGGCCGTTGTGTAGGCGTTGCTACAGATGGTTGATGGGTAGCCCCCGGAAAGTGGTGGGCCATCAGTACTCTTACGTTTTCTACCTCGTCGGCTGTAAAAGATCCATCTGGTCTCTTAAGCAGGCCGATTTGGCTAGGTTTGTCCTTGGCGAGCAGTTTGTGTACTCGGGATCCTTGGGGAGTTTTAGATAAATCCTCGCAGAACCTCTTCCAAGATGCTCGTTTGGCCTTCCTAACTTCTCTGTTGTAATCTGTTAGGGCTTCTTTGTAGGGTTCCCATTCTTGGGTCTTTTTAGCCCTGTTAAACAGCCTTCTGGATTTCTTCCTTAGTTTGTTCAAGTTTGAATTCCACCAAGGCACTTTCCTGTTTGAGTGTTGTAAGGAGAGAGGGCAGTTAGCCTCGTAGGCGTCAGTGATGCCATCTGTGGTTACTTTCACTGCCAACTCTAGCTCATCCAGGGTTCTGATGCGCTTAGGGATATTCTCCAAATTACTCCGGAGTTTCTCTTTGTAGACAGTCCGGTTTGTTTTCTTTGGATCCCTAAACGTATATGTTTGTTTTTCGAGGCAAGCCAAGATGTCAAATGCTATGTGTCGGTGATCCGATAGCGAAATTTCATCACTGACTCGCCAGTTTGATATTCGCCTGGCAATGTTGTCGGTAGCGAAAGTAATATCTAGAACTTCCTGCCTGTTTGAGGTAACGAAGGTTGGCTTATTAGCTCTGTTTAGTACCTGTAGGCCGTTAGTGTCTAAGAAATTAAGAAGTTGCTCACCTCTGTGGTTGACGTCGCTGCTTCCCCAAGTTGTGTGGTGCGCATTGACGTCGGCCCCGACAATCAGTTCGGCGTTGTTGCGTCGTGCATACTCGACCACTCTCGCCAATTCTGTTGTCGGGTCTCTTTCTTCATATGGAAGGTACGCCGAGCAAACGATCACCTTGGTGCCTTCCCAACCTTTGAAACAGATATACGCCGCAACAAGGTCGTCGGTGCAGACCTCTGTAACAGGTAAGAAATTAGTGTTCTTGTTGAAGACTATGCAAGCTCTGGGTTTTGATCCGCTGGTATTGTAGATTAACTTACCAGCGGTGTTCAGTCCCAGTATTTTGCCGGTGTTAACCCACGGCTCTTGTAGTAGGGCAAAGAGGATTTCACTTCTCGCAAGGCATTTCTCCATTACTGCAGTAGCAGCTTTTGCGTGGTGGAGGTTTGCCTGGAGTATCCTCGCCCTATTTCTGCGGTGCGTCATTGGATCCCACCGGAGGTGGAAGGCTTAGGTCGGTCTGTCTTCTGGTATGGGTGTTTCCGCCCGTGGCCAGAATTAGCCCGACTCTGATCCTTCCCTCCCCTGAGGGGACCTGAGACGTTCCTCGACATCGGCCCTTTGCCTCAGAACGTAGTTGTGGGGGCAGCTGGCCGTTGCGGGGTCCTTGAGATCCCGGAGGTTCCCGGTCGCACAGGCCCGCTGGTCTGGGTGGGTTGCTGTCCACTCGCTGCTGCGGAACCCTCAGAGACGCCCTTGATCTTAAAATTGATCTTTCTAAAACCAAGGGCAGCTCTGCACTCGGACTCTTTCAGAGTCTCCGCGGAGGGATCGTCCAAGGAAAAAGTGACCACTTGGCCTCCCTTGTCCTCCCTCGCGTGGAGCACCTTCCAGTGTTCGGTGTTCAGTCCCGCATTTTCATCTCGGATCAGCTTCAGTGCCTCTTCGACTGTGTCAGCCTCAGTGTTCGGCAGAAAAGTCGTGGCTATGGAGGATTTGGGCAGTTGTTCCTCCGACATGCATGAGAGCTCTGCCTCCGGCCACGGCTTCAGATCCTTGACTTTGTCCACAAGCCACTCTCGGCTGAAATCATTTTCGCAAGTCACCAGAATCCAGCCAGGCTTGTGGGCAAAGCCCAAAAATGTCGGCCCGGTACCTTGGTCAGCCCCGGTGTTAAAAGCAAGAAGTGCGCGGCGCACTTTCCGCATTTCGTCCTCGCTCATAGTATGGGTATGTCGAATGCCCACACGTGAGGACCCGGTTACCTCCTTGAAGCTAGGTCTTCCCGAGGTTGACTGAGTGTCATCTAGCCTGGGTACCTTCTTCGGCTGGGTTTTCGGAGAAATCTCCTCTGACCTGCCACGTTTTTCAGCTTTCGCTTCAGGTGGTGGAGGGTTGTGACCTGCTTTCTGTAGGTCATTCCAAGGCATTTTGGCTAACGCATTGGCTTCCTCTACAGGCATATCCGTTTAGAGAAGCTTTCTGAATCTTTTCCGGGCTGCACCGGACAGCTTCTTTGGCTTCGTCTTTATATTTCTCAGTTTCGAGTCTGTTTCCGTAGGCGTTGTGGTTTCCTTAACGGTTGCCAGCTCGTCTGGGATTAGCCTCTCGACCTGAGGTAAGTTTTCGGTTCCCTTGGGGGCGTCTAGCCGCTCACCCTCGGGTTCCGAGATAGATAGGTTTGCACCTATGTTAGACAAAATATTATTTAATATATTATTTTCCTCCACTTTGTTCCCACGAGAAGCTAGGGAAATAAAGGTCACGAACCAGCAGAGCCCCGCTTACTGGCCGAAGGGCATAAAATAACACTCCAAGGTGCCCAGGTATCGGAGGTACACCGTTAAAGTCTGAGCTCTCCCCCAGACACGCAGCCCTCGTCACGGTACGTCTCACAACTTGGCTTGGATTCCCTCCTCCTTTATCCGGGCTTGGGACTGCCACCATACCAACCCTTTGATATAGGGAAGGATATGGAGGCGGAGTTTATGCCTGTTATGATGATGATGATAGTAGCGAGTAACAAACAAAGAGTGCGAGAGAGAAGAACACCTCTTACGGAGATTCCTCCCTCCTTAAGATGAATTGAAAGTTAAATACTTTTGTTGTAAAGTAAGGCTTAGGCGTGATTACACCAATGAAGTAGAACGCGATTAGAACAATTTGAGTTTATAGATTCAATCGCGTATCACCGACACAAACTAAACGCAACGCATCTTGTTACATGCTGACCGCCGAATACATACCGACTTTTTACATTTGATCGCGTTCAAGAGCTATCACTGATGTTATCGTAACAGAAACATTGACATCTAAACTCAGTTAAACGAATTTGTCTTTAATCGGATAAAGACTGGCATTTCAACTAGTTTTACAAAACTGAGTTTTATTGAACTCTGGTTGAAGGTGTCATTGGTGAAATCAGGGCTAGGGTATTTTAAAGTCGTAATTCATAAAATAATATTAATATAACGATGGTGGGTAAGTGTAGTTCACTTAAACCTTTGTAACCTTGTACCCGTTAGTGCGACACAGAACGCCCACGACACATAGTGCCTCTTGGGTAACTACTGTTCGACAAAACTTTAATCTTATAATAATTTAACAGAATACAAGGAACGACCCCAAAGCAGTAAAATTTGCTGGGGCAGCCATGTTTCAGCGGCCGGCGCACCCTCATCGACCTGGGAGCAGTCTTCCGCAATCATTGGCCCGAATCTTCTTACGTAATATCGCTGCTAGACAGGCAGTACCGCAACCTGACGATCACTGGGAGGTATGGCCCTTGTATTCTAGTAATTCTTTTATCCGTCTTCGCGACGTTATGGAGGCTAATCTCAGTCGTTGTACTGTGAATTTATGCTCCTTTGTGGAGCTTAAGAGCTGAACGCAAGCCACCCTCGATCAAGTTCACCGGACTTTTCAGCGGACTTGATGCGGAGTTCAGCTTGCAGTTCATCTATATAGAACACACACGATCAAGTTTACCGGCAAGTTTGCTTGATTGCCAGTCAGAGCCATGGAGGTCGGTGACAGATGACGACGCATTTGCCATCTTGGGCTTAGTACTCGCAATTAAGAAAACAGAAAGAAAAGATCGGTCAGTGTGGTGCAAAAACTGGTTACTGAAACGAAAATGTTTATCTCATGTTAATTTAGTAAAAGAATTGAAGAAACTGATTTTAAACTCTTGTCCTTGGTGACTCCCCTAATTCAGAAAGAAGACACTGTCATGAGAAATTGTATCATGTATACTTAAACGCTCACACACATCTTCAAGTTTACATGATGCTGAAAATTTGATCAATTAGGCAGAACGAAATTCTATTATATAAGACTTGTCATGCACACCCATAGCCATACACCATCAAGTTTACTGAACGCCGCAACAAGTCCTCTGCAAACTTGACGGCGAACTTGATCGTAGGTGACTGGCAGAATAGCGGTGGCTGATTTAGAGGACTCTTTGGTCAGTCGAAATTATATACTAACATGAGTTTTGCTTTATCATTAAACATGTTTATATTATGTTTAAGTAATTTGCTCGGTGTCTGTTGATTCTCCCGTGAGATCAGCTAAGAAAATACCAATTCGTAATTCGACCATGATTTTTAAGATAATTAGTATAAATTCAATGAGGTTTTATATATTCATTATGAGCAGTGCAAAATTTACTAGTTACCTATTCATTTTGGCTCTTGATATACTTCTCCAAATTCTTTGAATGGCAAATTACCGGTGTAAAATTTAGATTTTGTTTTTTACGTCTTTAAAATTGGCGAGAAGCTTTCTTCTTTCTTGAAACGCGTTCCTGTTCCTGAACATGGGGAATTACAGCTTTTTTTTTTTATTTTTTTTATTCTTTTTTATGGAATAGGAGGACAAACGAGCGTACGGTCACCTGTTGTTAAGTGATCACCGTCGCCCACAATGTCTTGCAACACCAGAGGAATCACAGGAGCGTTGCCGGCCTTTAAGTCGTATCGTCCCGGAAACACGGAGACAAAAAAACACACAGCTTGGCGCATACGGCAAAATACAAAACCCGACCCGATCTGGGCGCTCTTTTTGCTTCTTCCGATCCTGCGACAATCCCGGGGCTTAAAATGTGGTCTCTGAAATTCAAATCAGACAGAAAACTGTTCGGTGAGCTCTGTTTTCCTCGGACGTTAAGAATGTAGCTCGAACTCAGCTAACTACAGAGCATTACCGCAGTACTACTTTCGCCACTGTTGCTCGGCTGGCAATCTTTTGATAAACTTAACACGTAGATGGACGGCGGCTTTCAAAAGCATAGAGAATTAGATCTTTATTTGATTGCATTTATTTAATTATATGGGTCTCCGGAGAGTTTTAGCAAATGATTCAGCAGCTTCGACCAGGGACGCATCATACAGGTCGTTGTCGACGGTTGCTGCTCAAAGTCAGACCCTAAAGCCCGTGAACGGTGGTGTACCTCAAAGCTTTGCTTTCCTCGATGTTTCTTCTGCATATCAATCATAATATGTTGGATGCGTCAAACATGCGTTATTGCGTGATGCATAAAAAATGACGAAGTTTTACATCAATATTTTAGTACGCCCCATTTTGTACACAACAAACAGATGGTATGATTGTGCACAACAACAAGCTAACACCCCAACTAAGAGATTCTGTCGGTAAAAGCCGTGTAAATTATAAGGTCTGCTTTTTGACATTGAACCCCGAGTATAAATAATAAAATGTTAAAAATATTAATGTTTTTGTATAAACTCCCGCGTAGATTGCGCCGTACTAGTACAATTTAATTAAATTTTTTATTTGTTAATTCATTGAAAATCAAAAAATACGTTCTTCCCTTATTACTTCAGTGAAATATAAATTTTTAGATGTTTCTTAGATTGGTTAGTATAACCTAATAATATCCCGATTACCGACAAACTGATTGAAATTCTGAAAACTGCTTCGTCGTAGTCGAATATGATGATCAACTGTGGCAAATAGTAAAAAATAAAAAAAAATACAACCGACTTCAAAATACCTATTCCAAAAAAATGTTTGTGCACTAAAATTAAATAAAAATTGCGTATTCTTCTATAACTTAATAATAAACTTATTTTTAGAGTTCTCCTAAATAAAATGAAATGAAAAATGTTAGAATAGACTTTTAGTTGAGTAAATCAAATTATTACGACAGTATAATGTAGTTACAATTATTGTTATTTTTGGACTCGGTGCCAAGGTGGGTTTGTTACTAAAATAATTTCTCTCTAAATAATTTAATGAAATTTAATTACACGTTACTTAACTTAATTATTATGCGGTGTATTTGGTGTATTTTCATATGTTGTATTTAACACCTTCTTTATTAAAAATTGTTTTTTCTACAAACGTAAAATAGCACCAGACGGAAGGCTCATTTGCAAAGGATTCCGGCTAGATTATGGGTACCACAACTGCACCTATTTCTGCCGTGAAGCAGTAATGTGTAAGCATTATTGTGTTTCAATCGGAAGAGCTCCGTTGCTAGTGAAATTACTGAAACTTAACATCCTATGTTTCATGGTGACGAGCGCAATTGTAGTGGCGCTCAGAATTTTTGGGTTTTTTAATAATCATGAGTGGCACTGCATTGTAATCAGGGCAGGGCTTATCAATTACCATCAGCTGTACGTACTGCTCGTCTTGTCCCTTACTGTCATAAAAAAATAGCACGAGGAATAAATCTTGGATTTTTGTTTTATTACGCCAAATTATAATAATTTCTTGCGTCCGTACATTACTACACACACACTATTTTTAATAACCACTCGTTTCAGGAGGCGTTAGACAGTTATTTGGAAGGTGTGTCTCAGCTAACTTTGACTCCAGGTGACAACGTATCCGTACGAGAAGAAACTTTGCCAACACTGATAGTTGACAGAACAACTGAAGAAGCGTCTATTGAGAAAATTCCTTCTCCCGTAAGTTTTTTTGTTACTTCAATAAAACTGAGCCCCATCTCTCGGTGGGCAATGGTGGTATCTCAGATCATTTATACCTCTAGATCATAGGTTCTCAACGTGGGCGATAACGCCCCCTTGTGGGCGTTTGAGACTTTCAGGGGGGCAGTAGAAGACTCAGAGAAAATTAGGGGGCATTGAGATGGGGCAGATGGGGCGTGGGTAGATTAAAAAATATAGTCTGAAAAGGCAAAAAAATACACGAAAATACTCTAGAAAAAAACATATTCTCAAAGTGGGCGGTGATCAAAATAAGGTTGGAAACTTTGCCCTAGATAGACTATGGCAGCTTTGAAAACGTCAAAAAAAGTAAAGACTTTAGAACTAAACTCTATTTTGAGCAATTCACGCACACTAAGTGTTCTAAGTCAATCCATCGAACAGCATTATATTACAAATATTGTGTACTAGATAAAATTAATTATTTATAACCATGTGTTGCCTTCAGTAAGGCAGTACGCGTGTAACCATTGATCGGGCCGGTCCTAGTTACCATTAACCATTCGTCTATAACCATTACAGCCTACAGGACCCGCCCGAGTAACCATTTTAACCAATACATAGTAGAGACGCAGTAAGCGTTTAACCATTGGTCAGGCTGGTCCCAGTTACAATTAACCATTCGTCTATAACCATTACAGGACCGGCCCGAGTAACCATTTTAACCGTTATTCTATTATTTCTAAAGCTAAGAATCTATTGTACTGAACAATTATTATATAAAGACTGCGACGTACTATCCGTTAGAAAACTTTATGTCCTTCATGTTACTCTTAAAAGACACAAAACTTTAATCCCTGATCCTTCTTACTTTTTGAAAAGAACAAAACGTGTTATTATTAAGCCAACTAGTGTAAAGACTACTTTTGCAAAGCGATAGTTTATGAAAAAATCAGCACATATTTATAACCTTATTAATGAAAAACTCAAGATCTATACGCGTAACAAAGTGGAATGTATACGAAGTTTAACCACTTGGTTGAAATCCATGAATTATGTGGAAATGGAAGAGCTTTTTAACTACACGGAGCAAATTTTACGTATACCTTCTTGATAGAACAATAAGTAGTGTTTTACGAAAAGTAACAATGACACACACGCACACATGCTCATACACACACACATACTCACACCCACACACTGAGACATCCTGTTTGTATAATATTTTTCTTTTATTAAATTATATTTTTAGACTTAATTTGTGATCCCTAGTTTTTGGTACTGTTAATTTTAATTGATACGCCACGCTCTTGGCCTTCTGGCACAGTTGTTTCTCACTTAATAGAAGGCACATCCACTATTATGTTTGTACCATTTTTGTTACAGAAATAAATATTTTTCATTTTTTCATTTTCATTATTACCAATGCATAGTAAAGATGCAAGTACGCGTATAACCATTGATGAGGCCGGTCCCAGTTACAATTAACCATTCATCTATAACCATTTCAGGGCCCGGCCGGTCCGAGTAACCATTTTAACCATTGTAACCAATTCTTAGTAGCGATTCGCGAACTCACAAGTAGAACCATTAATTAAAGTGTCATCGATTAATTTAGTACCTTAAGTAAATAAATATTACCATACAAACCAATATACATGTATATATATGTATATATCTACCCCTAAGTCTACCCCTTTTCACAAAGTGTCATTCAATTATGTAAGGGTGGTATATCATTGTCGCATCTCTGATTAAAGTTATAAAAGTCATTTATTTTCTGAAAATTGATTGCTTTAGAATTTCTTTTGATGTCACTTCTAACACTTCCACCGCTTCGGAAACAAATGTCACTCCGAGAGAGAAGAAGCGGCGCAAGAACTCTCTCAGTTATTGAATATGAAATGCATCATTAACATTTTATCACAATTTAAACATGATATTATAACATTTGACATTCATAAGTGTCATTTCCGTGGCCTACATGAATAAAGTGATTTTGATTTGAAACATCTTTCAGGTAAAAAGATCAAGACATAGCGGCGTGCTATTTCGTAAAGCTGTACGAAATGTGTCGATGGAATTAGACGAGATTGGTAAATGTCTTTTGTATTTCTGATAAGAAAATTTATTCAAGTAGGCGTTACTTTGCGGAAATCCATAATTATCCAAATGTTTTGAGTTTTGTGTTGTGTTTTAATTCTGCCTGAAGTCAGTCTCGTGCCAGAGTTTGGCGAGTCAGTCTCCTTAGGATGCCTTGTGTAGAGGCGAATTAACCCTAAACAAAACTCAAAACATTTGGATATTTCCGATAAGCCTAAAAATTTTTTAAAGAAAATATGTTACAAGGAAAGTGGCATTTTATTTACAACTCTTCGGTTCTAGATGTTTACAATCTGAACTCTTACTATGGGACGGCAGATTTTTGATTGTTACATTATTTCTTTATATCTAACACTAACAACAAATTCATGGACCACCCTCCTTTGCTTTCGATAGCTGGCGCCACTGATCTGTATAAATACCACTGGACAGGCTTTTCCATATGTTTGACAGCAAATTTTTTGTACCTATTTTAAGCGCCACTCGCGAGCCTCCAGAGAACTAATTTTGACGTATAATAGAAATGGATGCGAAGGAACGTGCAATCCTCCTCCTCGCGTCGTATTCCTCATTGTTGAGGGTCGTGATTTCTCTGACGATTCAACTTTTTGACAATAGTCCGGTGTTCAGAGATGTGCGGATTTGGTCTGACCATATAGGGCTGCGACCTCTGGGGCGTCGTCCGTCTACCTTCCCAGTAACCATCAGTTGTTCGAGGTTGTGGCCATCTTTTCTGGCGATATGTCCAAAGAGCTCTAGGATTCTACGGTTTGTTTTTACACCTAAAGTGTTAAGGATGGATTGGTTGGTGCGGAATGCTGTCCAAGGGATTTGAAGCATCTTCCTCCAGTGTCACATCTCAAAGGCATCAATCCGATCTCTGTCGTCTTTCTTTAGTGTCCATGTCTCAACCCCATAGCTGAAGATGTAAAAAATTAGACTATCGCCTAGCCTCGTTATAGGTTTTTGTGAGATGTTACGGTCACGCCATATGTTTCGGAGTTGAGACATTGCAGTTTTGGCCATTCCAATGCGACGCCTGATTTCCAGCTCGCATGGCCCGTTGTTGCTGATACTAGACCCCAGATAGGTGAAATTATCGACCTGTTCTAGATTCAGCGCCCCAGTCATTGTTAGCTTTTTGGTGCGGTCGACTACCATAAGCTTAGTTTTAGTGTGGTTTATTTTAAGGCCTAGTACCAAGCTACTAATAATACTAGCAACAATGTTGACTAATTCCACCATTTCAGATTCGTTGACTGCCAAAAGCGTGGTATCATGCGCATAACGCAGATTTGTAAGCTTAACGCCACCTATGGTGATGCCTCCTTTCCAGCCTTCACAAGCCCGTCTTATAATGTATTCTCCATAGACATTGAATAAAATCGGAGATGCACCCTTGTCTGTCACCCTTCTCGAAGTTAAAAGCGTCTGAGACAGTTTGGTCGATCTTGACTACCCCTTGATTACAGAAATATAAGGACTGAATCAGAGCAACTCAATGTTGAAGTACTCCAAGTTCTTCCAGAACTTTTCATAATTTAGTCCAGATGCAATACTCTGAAGTATTTTTGCATTTTGAAATAAATTTCCGTGTTGTTTATACTTCAAGAATCAACGTAATAAAGTACACATTTTTTTTGTAAAATTGTTTCCCACCATCTATCGATGTTTTCTAAGGTCAATAAATAATAAGTAATAAGTCATCACTAGTTTCTTCATTGACGTATGAGAGAAATTTGATAGCAGTGCCGTCACGATTTTCGATTGCGCGCCATGTTGTTTTTTGAAGTGAAACTTCTAGATATATCGACATATGATAGAAGCCACACTTTTATTATATCCCACAACTCTTTTATTGTAATCGTCCGCGTCGTGTAATACACGGGCGTGTAGCTTAAGTATTGAAAACTACTTTTGTATTGAAAACTACTTTCCACTATTGTATCACAATGTATATATAGAGTACCACAAGCGTCTGTCCGTACCGAGGTATTATTTAATACAGTAAAATAGGGTTGATCGATATTCATCGATAGTGAATAAATATTGATGTTAAGCTGGAAAACATCGATGTTTTGACTTCGATATAATCGACACATCGATTTTATAAGAATTCCTTAAATTATGCCTTAGGGTGCCATCAGGGTGTGTATCGGATATACTAGGTTCAACTATCAAGTTACATAGTCATTAGTTATGACTTACTATTTTCCGCTAGGTGAGACTATTTAGATACCTGTCAAAGCTATTCTTTTTTCTTACCTTTGGAATTTTTATAACAATAAATACATTTCTTCAATACAACAGACAGTTTTATTTGTTACCGAAAACATCGATGTTTTCAGACATATCGATGATTTTCAATCGATATTTATCGATACTGTTGATTTGATGTTAACATCAATGGTTTTCTACTATCGACCATCCCTACAGTGAAATTCGTTTACAAATTCTAGAGATCAGCAAAGAGAACATAGCGAACAACGAGCAGATCACACGCAGCAGACTCGCCTCGATGTTAGGTGATGTGGGAAAAGACGACCTGTCTGAACGTGGACCAGTCGAGCTGAGAGCTGAGCTGCAGGTGAGACTTGCTCTTCTATCACACGTGGAGACGATCATGGCGACCGACGAACAGAGAAAAATTATTAAACTTTCTGCCATAAGTTCAAATTATATTTATTTTGTCCATTCCTTACCTATCTTGGTTTTTGTTTTATCTTGTTTTTTGTCAATATATATAGTACATCACACCCTTATCCTTATACTTTCAGTCCATTATTTAATTTGTAAATTACTTATGAAATTTCCTCCTAAAATCGTGCAGAGTGGTATACGTCAACATAGTGAATGCAGTGAGACACCGCTTGGGAGCCTTGATAGAACTCTGGTGTCCCTTGGAGTCTCCGAGACTACAACTGATTCTAAAAGGTTTATAAGGTATACAATTTGTTATGTTTTTAAAGTGATAACCCTAACTTCTAGGATTAATACACAAATAAATAAAATTTGTTTAACGAATTGTTTAGATTTACAAGAGCGGCATCTTAAGTCAATTTCCTAATATGTGAATATTGGGGTTGAGCAGGTTACCAACTGTAAAGTAGATCCTGTAGATGAAGCCACAACCTGAGAGTTGAACAAGGCTTTTTTTTATGAAAATACGGCACGAGACGAGCAGTAAGTTTAGCTGAGGCTTATTGATACGCCCTGCCCATTACAATGCAGTGCCGCGCAGGATTCAGGCATACAAGATATTATGACGATACGTCACTCGAACGGTTAGCTCAGTTGATAGAGCGCTCGCACGGAACGCGAAATAAAATATAATAACATAAAATTTTGTTTTCAAATTTTATTTGTTTATAATGTATGTTTTTTGGTTATTCGTCAAGCTCGCTTTTATGTGGCTCCATTGTCAATCGGGTTCTTCAGTTTTCTCCAAAATGGGAAGTGAAGCGATGGCTGGTCTGAGCGTCATGCTGGTGGTGCTTGTGGCATATATATATACTATATAATATATTTATTGCCATTATTACTATATGATACCAGTGCCAGGCTTCTCTGCACAAAATGCCGGCTAGATTATGGGTACCACAAGGGCGCTAATTTCTGCCGTGAAGCACACCTCCAACATACATTGCTATGCAGACGACAGCACTGGTGATGCCGTATACACGGGCCACGCAGGTCTCTCTCGGGGAATCGTCGACCAGTGCCGGGAGAAACTTGTGTCTTCTATCGAGTCCTCTCTCGAGAAGGTCGCGGAATGGAATAAATTGAACCTTGTCCAATTCAACCCCCAGAAGACTCAAGTTTGCGCGTTTACCACTAAAAACCCCATTTGCCGTATCACCGCTCATCGACAACACTTCCCTTAAAGCCTCGCCTAGTATCGGAGTACTGGGTCTCGAAATCTCGAGTGATTGCCAATTCCGTGGCCATCTGGAGGGCAAAGCCAAATTGGCTTCGAAGAAGCTGGGGGTCATTAATAGCCCACGGCAATACTTCAAGCCGGCCCACATTCTAGCACTCTACAAATCGCAGGTCCGGCCACACATGGAGTATTGCTGTCATATCTGGTCTGGCGCACCCCAGTATCTGCTCGATCCATTTGACCACGTGCAACGCAGTGCTCAAGTGCTCTGTGAACGGCTGGATCACTTGGCGTTGCGTAGAGACGTCGCTTCATTGTGTGTCTTCTACCGCATTTATCACAGGGACTTCTGAAGAGCTGTTTAACCTTATTCCTGCCGCCGAATTCCACCTTCGCACGACACGCCACAAATTAGGATACCATCCCCACTATCTGGATGTATGGCGGTGCTCCACAGTGCAGTTTTCAAGGAGCTTTCTTCCTCGTACTACTAAGCTGTGGAATGAGCTTCCTTGTGCGGTGTTTCCGGGACGATACGACATGGGTACCTTCAAAAAAAGCGCGTACACCTTTCTTAAAGGCCGGCAACGCTCTTGTGATTCCTCTGGTGTTGCAAGAAAATGTGGGCGGCAGTGATCACTTAACACCAGGTGACCCGTACGCTCGTTTGTCCTCCTATTCCATATTTAAAAAAAATGGGGGGGCAGGGTGTTTCAATTAGCATCAGCTGAACGTCCTGCTCATCTCGTCCCTTATTTTCATAAAAAAATATTAACAGCGTCTGTAAATTGATGTGATACTGCACTCGTAATTCTTATAGATTTTTTTAAGATTTATTTACTTTTGTTACACGTGGGCCATACTGAAAGTTTATGGTATTTTGAAATAGAATACTCCAACAGTGTGTTATATTTTAGTTTATGTGATTGTTATTTGTTTTATCTACACCCATGCTTTAAATCCTCTATTTAATATTCTGAAACAGTTAGCTTATTGCCAACATTGAAACACCCAATGTTCTAATAACCATTACATCACCCAAAAGAGTGTTGTAATGTTGTACTGAATTTCATAACAACACACCTATGTTTTTTTTTATCCTTTCATGCGCAAAGAGTTTCAACATACAGCCACATTCTTATTGCTCGATGCGTGGTATCTGTATGAATTTCAAAAAAAGAACATTCTCGTTTACGCGCGCTCTACACTACCAGAACGTCGCGCGCTGTAAAAAAAAGTAGGTTATTCGAATCCCCGCCATTTTTCTTCGATATTTCTATTGTTTATTATTGCACTATACAAAATGTAAAGTACTACTAAAATAAATAATTGTTTCATTAATACTTATTTTATTTGTATATAATCAGTAACGAATGATATTAGGTTACTACTAGGACTGGTGTTTTAATGTTAGCAGTAAGCTAACTGTTCCAGAATCTTTTAGAGGATTCATATTCTGGGTCTAGATAAAGTCTTGTATGCAACTGTTGATAATTAGGTATTAAAACACTCATGTGATACTATTATCACAATCGGCTTCGCCTCGTGAGATAAACCCACATTCGTGTTTTAATACCCCTTATTATAAATAACTATTAACATTATGTTGTCGTTTTGAAAATTGTGTGGCGGTATTGTAATGACTTTTAACTCTAGAAAATATTCTCGCCATGATTTTTTAATTATTTTCGCTCCAAGGGTAAGGAGAAAACCCGCAAACAATGTGTTTTTAGACAAATTTTATGGTGAAAATGCCTATATGAGCTATGAACACTACTTGTTTCTATTACACATACCTTTAAGTCATATTTTTAGATGCTTCCAATGCTTGCTGTTAGTTATAGTTACCACTCCAGAGCTATGAAATGAAATTTTATTTGCAGGAAACATTGTACTTAAGGTGTTAACAATATAATGGATAATCCAATTTCGTCAATTGACATGCAAAATATGTTACAAAATTGTCTAAACACTAATCGTACAGTTATATTGAAACATGTCGGATTTCACAATGATATCAATAATATTTATAAAATGAAATTTTAAGATATTATAATATGAGACGTAAATAACTTAATAATTCATTTAGTACCTATGTATAATATTAACAAATTCAATGTCATAAAAGTATATTAATTTACATATATTATTATCAAATAGACTAATTCATTTTGTATTGAAAAATTCATTTAAACTATAGAAGCACTTATTTGTTAACCACTGATGCAGTCTTCTTTTAAAAACTTTGAACGGTAAATCTTTCAATTCATTGGGCAATTTATTATATATTTTCACAGACATGCTGAAACAATTTCTACTAAAAGATGCAGTTCTACAGAAGGGCATTATGAGTTTATTTGGATACCTTGTGTTTAAAACCTTCTGGCTTTTTTTTGTATAGAAATCACACATATGTTTTTGAACAAATAGGCTTATTTCATAAATGTATAGGCATGGCAGCGATAGAATTTTCAATTTTTTAAATAGCGGTCGACAAGAATCTAGGGGGCCGGCTCCACAAACCGCCCTGATACACTTCTTCTGTCCAATAAATAAATGCCCTATGCTCACCGAGTTGCCCCATATGACCAATCCATATCTTAAAGCTGAAACCACGAATGCATGATATGCCATTATCGCTGTTTTTTCACCTATTGTTTTTGATACGCGTTTGAGGACAAATACATATTGGTTAATTTTTTTGCTAATTTTGTCAACATGTGACTTGAAGGACAAGTTGCTGTCTAAAGAAATACCAAGAAAATTGACAAGTTGTGCTTCTTTAATATTCTCATTATGATAATTAACATTAATATCTTTTCCTTTCCCATTCTTATTATAATACTGCATATACATTGTTTTTTTTTATATTTACAGTCAGGTTATTTTCAGTAAGCCATTCAATTGTGTCCTTTATTGTTTTATTAATTTCTATATCATATGTCAATTCATTGTTACATTTAATTACAATAGAGATGTCATCAGCAAAAAGAGTACAGTTATTAGTAGTAATGCTAGGTAAGTCGTTTATGTAGATTATGAATAGAAGTGGACCCAATATACTTCCTTGTGGTACACCTTTTGTTTTAAGTCTAAGTTCTGATCGATAAGGTATTACTTCTTGTTTATTATTTAATTTAGCAATTTCAACGTATTGAGTACGGTTTGAAAGATAACTTTTAAGCCAGTCATTTGCTAGACCTCGAATACCATATTGAGCGCATTTATCTAATAGTTTTTCATGACAAACATTGTCAAAAGCTTTGCTCATATCAAAAAATGATGTTACTGGAATTTTTGTGTCCATGCATTCCGATATTTCTTTTATTAGCGAAAAACACGCTAAAGTTGTTGATTTTCCTTTTTGGAAACCATTTTGTTCCTCCAAAATGATATTATGTTTAGTTAAAAAAGATGTTAATCGCTTGTGCAGTATCTTTTCAAAAATTTTTGAGATAACAGGAATGAGTGTGATTGGTCGATAGTTGTTAATATCCTTTTTATCACCCGCTTTGAGTAAAGGTGTAACTTTTGCCTTTTTTAAATTTGATGGGAAAGTACCTTCTTCAAAAGATAGATTTATTAAGTAGGCTAGGACTGGAGCTAGTTCCTTTGCACATTCCTTTATTACCTTTGTTGCTATTTCATCGCAGCCCGTGGAATTTGAATTATTAAGTGACTTAATAACGGTTATTATCTCCATTTCATCAGTTGGCATTAAGAAAATATTTGAATTGTTATGTTTTAATTTATATGTAGGTTTTTTATTTTTTACATTTTGACTTTGACTTTGTGTGACTGTATTTATAAAATAATTAATAAAAATAGTAGCAATCTGAGTTGGATTATTTATAATTTTATTTTCATATTTAATTTCATCGATACTTCCTACATTAGAGTTAGTTTTATTTTTAATCACATTCCACGACGCTTTGCATTTATTTTTCGAGTAAAGTATATATTTGTTGTTACTACTTCTCTGAGCTAGGTCTATACACTTGTTGAGAATCTTTGAATAATTATTAAATTTGTTTTTGTTGGCAGGTATTTTATTCTTATAATATTGATACCTTAATTTTCTTTTTGTTGCACATGATTTTTTTATACCTCTGGACAACCATTTTATTTTTATACTTAAGAAGAGGAAAACATAATTTATAAAATATGATTAATGTATTGTAAAATTCATCAAAAGATTCGTCCAATTTCTGGGCATCAAACACGTCTATCCAGTTAAGACTTTTTATACAGTCCTTACATTTGTTTATGTTTTGATTACATAAATCTCTTTTGAAAATTAACTTATACGACGGTGTTGAATTATTTATTTTTGTCGGTACTACTAAGAATTGTGCTGTGTCATGATCCGACAGGCCTAACTGACGAATCTCCCCTGTGGCATTTTCTATATTACTAACAAAGAGATCAATACAGGATTTTTGCCGAGTAGGTTCATTAATATGTTTAAAAAAATTATAATTTCGCAATAAATTTGTAAACTCCAGATTCGTTTTAGTATTTTTTAGAGTGTCGATATTAAAATCACCAACAATCACAATATTACTGGTCTCCCAATATCTTAATTTGTGTAAAAGTAAATCAAGCTTATTCAAAAATTCAGCAACGTTCGAATTCGGCGTCCTGTATAGAAATATTACAATTAATTTGTGCTTTGGTATTCTTAAATCACAACATTCGAAAGAATATTCTACACATAGCTCATCCATGACATCAAATTTTACAGCCTCAATATAGTCTCTGACTAGAATGCAGACCCCACCACGCTTTTGCTTAAGTCTACAAAAAGCAGATACCATTGTATATCCATTCAACTTAATATTAGATCTGTTTTCTGCATTCACGAATGTTCTGATAGACATATAACATCTACTACTTTTCCATTTTCAAAAAGTTC
Organism: Leptidea sinapis; assembly: GCF_905404315.1. Lineage (NCBI taxonomy): Eukaryota > Metazoa > Arthropoda > Insecta > Lepidoptera > Pieridae > Leptidea > Leptidea sinapis. Next base: position 10,545,109 of record NC_066273.1, read on the forward strand.
AGTTAGAGCTATGTTTAGTAGATCTTTTTTACTTAAAACGCTTGCTATATTCTGATGCATTATATTAAGATAAAATTTGGACTCGAAAAAATGAATCGCTTTTGAGATCATTATTTTGTTCTTTACTTTTTAGTTTGAAATAATATGGTATAGTACCTTTTATTATTTTACTATTGGTGCTAGTTTTGGCAGACTGCGATATTTGAGCTTGATGTTGACTGCCTTTCGCACTACGAGCCATGATAATTTTACTACCGGGTACTAAATATTTTTGCCTATAATACATTGAGTCGATAAGCTTATTTATTCTATAACAAAAATCATGAATGAAGTGTTTCTTGCCAGGGTACGATTTTGCTAAAGTCAAGTATGTACAATTTTTATAATTTTTACAAGTCAGTTCCAATAAATTATTCAGTTTTCTTTCATTAATGTAGTAATTTTGCAGTACACTGGTTACAATAACTGTTGCTTTATTATGACGCTTTAAGAAAAAACCAAGTTCCATTATAATTTTGTAAGGATTACTATCCTGTTCGCCTAAACACAAAATTATTTTATCATTATGATTAAATTCAGTATTATTAAACGTCGCAATGAGTTCATCGCACGTTGCATGAGGTTATTACTAAGGCACTATTTTGAACTAATATTTTTCTTTATAGGTATACAAGTTTTTTCTCGGCATGACTTATTTGTTTAGTACGAAAGTCAGAAGAGTTATTCTTAAAGCATGTACCTTTTTTGTGTTGGTTCATTTATTTAGATTAGTAATCAATAACAAGGATTGTAAGCCTATAAACTGTTAGCACCTGTTAAAATGTTACAAAATTTTACGTTTTCTAACGTAAGAATTTTGCTCGATAATATGATCAGGCGCTTCATTATGCTTTGCAAACGATTATGCGTGTCTGCGACGTCACAGAATTCAAGTGGCATTTGGTGATAAAACTCCGTAGCTATGTCACAGTAGAAATATGGGTGTGTATTCCTGGTTCGATGAACACAGACATGGGCGTGATCTCTATGGTGCTTACGTGAAACTGCTGTTACCAAAACTAATATTGAGACTATACGACATTATGAATTATATTAAAACTTCAAAGGTTGTAACCTGCAGCCTAATTCGGTTATTAGGCACTTAATGATTTTTTAGATTTCTCAATATCGATAAATTCTTGTTTAAGTTTACTTCAAATACTTTTTTATAAGTACAACGTCAACAGGGCAGATGACCAAAGCGGCACTGTAGCTAGTCATGACCTATGTATAACAATTTTTCACAGAAATGAATGGGGAATAGAGGGCACGATGCACAAAATATGGAGGCTGCTTTCGTACGGCAGAGTCCAGTCGATCAGTTTTGAGCAGCTGTTAAACGACGCAGTGGTGCCGGGCCACTCACGGCTCATAGCCACCGAGTGTTTCATGTCTATTCTCAGTAAGTATTGAAATGATATGCACCGATAATATTATATACCTACACCAATAAAGAAAGTATCTGTGTTGCGTTCAACATTACGTACCAGTATCTTCCACTGATTTGAAATTTAAGTATGTTACAGGTAGCGATATAATAAAAATCTTTAAATTAATTAACCTAAAAAATACAAAAGATCTATGTCTATCTATATATTCTACTAATATTGTAAAATACATACTTGACATTATAGCACCTGAATTAGCAATAATATTTAATGAATGCATAGATGAGGGTGTGTTCCCTGACCTCATGAAATACAGAAAAGTTATACCTTTGTTTAAATCGGGCAGTTCTTTTGACCCTGCTAATTTCAGACCTATTTCAGTGCTGCCTGTTTTTAGTAAAATCTTTGAAAAACTTTTGCTTCAACAGCTACAAATGTATTTTTGTAAATTAATGAACAAAAATCAGTTTGGTTTCACTAGGGGCTTATTAATGCGGGTACTAGACTCATTGAGCACATCTTTGACGCCTGGGAAGAGTCACAGGATGCATTGGGCATTTTTTGTGATTTGTCCAAAGCATTTGACTGCGTCCACCATGAAACTTTACTCCTAAAACTAAAACATTATGGAGTGAAAAATAGAGCCCTAAATCTGTTAAAACTATATTTAAGCGAAAGAGTTCAGATAGTCGATGTAAATGGCAAACGGTCTTCGGGTAAACCTGTGGGAATAGGTGTTCCACAGGGTTCTATTCTCGGTCCTTTCTTGTTTCTTATATGTATTAACGATCTACCGTTTGTTTTAGATGATAGCCATGAGATTGTATTGTTTGCTGATGATACTTCACTTATTTTTAAAGTGAAGCGACATGCGGATATTGATGACGAGGTAAACAATGCAATCTCAAAGATAGTGCGTTGGTTTGAGACGAATAATCTGCACTTAAACAGTAAAAAAACAAAGTGTTTACGGTTCATTACACCAAACACAGCGGAGGTACAAACCAACGTACTTATAAATGACCAGAGATTGGAACTTGTGGACACTACGGTCTTCTTGGGTATCACGTTAGATAAAAAGCTTCAGTGGGGTCCACATATTGCCCATCTAGCAGATAGACTCAGCTCTGCGGCATATGCAGTTAGAAAGATTAGAGAGTACACGGATGTTGCGACCGCTAGATTAGTGTACTTCAGTTATTTTCACAGCATCATGACGTACGGTATATTACTATGGGGTCATGCTGCTGACATTGATATAGTGTTTGCTCTGCAAAAGAGAGCTGTTCGTGCTATATATCAGCTTGGTTATAGACAGTCTCTCAAAGAAAAATTTAAAGAAATAAATATTATGACTGTTCATTGTCAGTACATTTATGAAAATTTGTTCACAAAAATCGTCACCTTTTTGCTCTTAATAGTGATTTTCATTATTATAACACTAGAAATAAGGGATTGTTTTTAACTAATTCTAGTAGGCTTCATAAGATACATAATAGCTTTAAGGGTAAATGTATACACTTCTATAATAAAGTTCCAGCCACTGTTCAGGCATTATATAAATATATAATGTTTTATAAAAAAAATGGCTTTGTCGTAAATCCTATTACTCCACTGCTGAATATCTAAATGATCGGACAGCCTGGGACTAGATTGTGTTTATTTTATAGGGATAGAAATGACTGTACAATATTGTATATTTTCATTGAAAAGAGCGCAAAAAAAGAATGCTGGGAGAGTTTCTTGCGCCGCTTCTTCTCTCTCAGAGCGCCATTTGTTTCCGAAGCGGTAGTACTATCTAGTAGTATAAGAAATGACATCAAAAAGAATTCTAAAGGAATCAATTTTGAGAAAATAAATGCATTTTATGCCTTTACTAAAATAACCTAATATTTATATAGGCAATACTCTTCTGACCGACCAAACGGACGTTTTGTGTGCAATAGTGATTATTAAAAAATAATTGGTAATTTAATTGGTGTCTGCCTGGTATAGTCAACCAGCATAAATACAACGCTGCTCTGCCCAATCAGATCTCATTTTGCACCTTCGTCTTCTTCGTTACACTCTTGGTAGAGCGGTCGTGGTCATCACGAAGTGACATCTTTTGGGGCAGATGTGATTCGCCCCACGAGCATTTGCTACTTTCCCTGCTGGTCGACAGTCTCACAGAGACTGGTCACAGCAGACTTAATTTGGTCGGTCGATCGCATGGGCGACCTTACTCGCCCTCTGGTGCCCTCCACTTTGTCCTTCACTACACGCTCAATGGACTCACACTCTGAGGTGATGATGGTCATGATGATGATGAAAGTCTAATAAATTTTATTCAAAGCTTTAAAACTAAGCGCTTTTGAAAAGTAGTGTCCTAGTTATATTCAACCCTGAAATATCCCGATATATTTAAATAAAGATATTAATATTAATTATTTCATTACAGAATTGCGACAACATGGATTCGTAAAAGTAACGGTGGTTCCAGGTACAAATGAAATTAAGGATATATATCTAGGGCCTCTGATGCAAAAGCACATTTAAATGTGCCGAGTGCAAGAATAAATAAAAAACAAAACCTACCTTTAAGTATTTTTTTTAACTTTGTTTTAATAAGTATAATGTAATAGAAAATTATTCGTTCGTTGATATTTTAATTACTTGTTTTAATGGATTTCAATAATTGTTTCATTTGTAAGTTTTAGTACTTTGTTTTAATATAATGTAAAAGAAGTTCATTTTGTTGATTATTCGATAAGTGTTTTTATGTTTTTCAATAAATATTTTGATTCTGTTCTGAATTTGAATGGACAAATTGTTCGCATAATAACAATTTTTTAATAACAGTATGTGTCGATTATTGCGTCTTAGTTTTTTTAAGGAAATAAGGGACGAGACGAGCAGGACGTTCAGGTGATGGTAATTGATACGCCCTGCCTATTACAATGCAGTGCCGCTCAGGATTCTTGAAAAACCTCAAAAATTCTGAGCGGCACTACAACTGCGCTCGTCACCTTGAGACATAAGATGTTAAGTCTCACTTGCCCAAAAATTTCACTAGCTACGGCGCCCTTCAGACCAAAACACAGTAATGCTTACAAGTTACACATTACTGCTTCACGGTACTTTATTGAAATCTACTGAGAATTTGTGTGAATGTGATACGACCAAATACCATAATAAAAACCTACTAGCGTAAAGAAAGTCAAACCTTGCGAGAGTGAATAATATCTCTAACAGAGATAAAGGAAGATAGGAAACGAAATCGAATCGATACCGTACTGTAACCGATTTTTATAGACACGTGGTAAGCAGTCAGCTACTCTTGCACTGATCTATATAAATACCACTGGACAGGTTGTTCCATATGTCTGACAGCAAATACTTCAAAAAGCGCCACCCGCGAGCGTCCAGAGAACTAATTTTGACGTATAATACAAATGGCTGCGAAGGAACGTACAATACTCTGAAATATTTTTGCATTTTGAATTAATATCGTTCGTTTTCCGTTTTATTTATAAAATTAAAACTCAAGAATCAACGTAATAAAGGACATATTTGTTTTGTAAATATCTATCGATGTTTGGTGAGGTTGTCCTCACTAGTTTAAGCACCACAGACTCTCGCTACATGGCCAACAGCGTCAAAATGGCGAGTACCAAACAGGCACAAAAGCACTTTGACAGCCGCCAGTCCAGTGTTATATAGTCTACTATATCAGTGACCTCTAGGTCAGTGTACTCTTGACATGTGTGAGGCTCCATTGCAAAGGTTGCCGTGAAGCGGTAATGTGTAAGCTGTATTGTGTTTTGGTCTGAAAGGCGCCGTAGCTAGTGAAGTTAATGAACAAATGAGGCTAAACATCTTATGTCAGCAAGGTGACGAGTGCATTTGTAGTGCCATTAAGAATTTTTGGGTTTTTCAAAAATCTTGAGCGGCACTGCATTTTAATGGGCAGGGCGTGTCAATTACCATCAGCTGAGCGTCCTGCTCGTCTCATCCCTAATGTCATAAAAAAAGATAAAACGCAACATGGCTATGTACCTATGTCTGTTAGTCAATTATATGTTAATTGGGCACGAGGTAGACTAGTTTCCGTCGTATATGTAGGTACGTGAACCCGCAATCAATGATTATGTACTTCTATAATATTCAATAACACTTCTTTGTATATAGAAATGGAAGAAAAGAAATTTAATGCCTACGAAATCGCGATCAAAATATAGTCATTATAATATAAGCCTTCATTAGGGAGTCACATGATCTTATAACACCAACTTTCACCAAGATTGTGCAAGCCATTCTTGAGTTATAAAAGTAGCTACAATCAGACAGACAGATAATCAGACCCCGGGATATAAGGTGCGCCATCAAGACTCTGAAACCCTACAAGTCAAGCGGTCTAGACAACATTTTTCCAGCGCTTCTTCAAAAAGGCCTGGATATCCTAGTACCGCTACTAGTCAAGATATACCGGGTAAGCTTTGCCTGGGGCTATCTTCCAGAGCAATGGACTAGGGCTAAAGTACTATTTATACCTAAGGCAGGCAGAAAGGACTACTCCCTGCCAAGCTCCTTCAGACCCATTAGCCTAACCTCCTTTCTCCTAAAGGTTATTGAGAAAGTCTTGGACAGACACATAAGAGAGCATGCTCTAAGCCTAAAGCCCATTCATAGTTCTCAACACGCCTACTGTAGAGGCAGGTCTACAGAAACGGCCCTTCTACAACTTGTGGATAGAGTCGAGAAGGCGTTACAAGACAAACAGATTGCACTTTGTGCGTTTCTAGACATTGAGGGCGCCTTTGACAATACCCCGACAGACACGCTAGTGAAGGGACTAATTAACAAAAATGTAGACTCCACCACTGTCAAATGGGTAAGGTCAATGCTCTCAAATCGCAAAGCTCTAATCTCCCTCCATGGGACATCACTGGGGCTATACACTACGCGAGGTTGCCCACAAGGTGGCGTTCTTTCGCCACTTCTATGGACACTAGCAGTAGACGAACTACTTAGTAAGCTGGCAGAACTCAGAATTGATGCACTAGGGTACGCAGACGACCTAGTTATTATCGTCAGAGGTTTCTGCCAAAGCTTACTAAGCTCTATACTGCAAAAGGCGCTAAACACCATCTCACAGTGGTGTACAGCCAACAAGCTGTCAGTCAACGCAGGAAAGACTGTTATTGTGCCATTCATGAGGAAACGGACACTTAACAAACTGAAGTCTCCCACCTTGAACGGCTCTACTTTGGAATTCTCAGCTGAGGTTAAGTATCTGGGAGTCACATTCGACCAGAAACTCACATGGAATTCTCACATCGACAAAGCCGTGAAAAAGGCTAAAACCACCTTGGGTGTATGTCGACGTCTGGTAGGGAGACATTGGGGAATGCGCCCCAAGATCCTCCTATGGCTATTCAAAGCAATTGTGAGACCAACAATCACATACGCCTCCATTGTGTGGTGGAACAAAGCCAACCAGAAAACAACTGCAGACAGACTAAATAGCCTGCAGAGACTTGCCTGTATGTTGGTAACCGGAGCCATGACGTCTTCTCCTGGTGCGGCCATTGAAGCAATGCTAAACCTACCGCCTCTTCCACTGTTCATACAGCAAGAGGCGAAGGCAAGCATGCTGAGGGCAATCGCCCAGGGGGGTTCATGTAACTGGATGTCGCAAACGCTTAGGACCTTAGAGGACTCAGTTCTGCGAGACCACATATTAGGCATGTTACCTGATCAGATGATTCCACAATTAATCTCTGTTAAACGCTATATCGTGGAACTACCTTCCAGGGACGACTGGATGAACAACAAAGTCACGTGGAAGAACGGGAGCCTCATGTGGTTCACCGATGGGTCCAAAATGGAAAATGAAGTCGGCTGTGGGGTCTATGGAGAACGCCCCAGGTTTAAATCCAGCACAAACCTGGGAAGCTTTACCTCCATATTTCAAGCAGAGGTGTACGCCATCCTGGAATGTGCGGAAACCAATATCCAAAAAGGCTACTTCAATCATAACATATACATTCACTCTGATAGTCAGGCAGCATTGTTGGCTTTAGACGCTGACTTGACGTCGTCTAAGTTAGTCAATAATTGCGTCGAATGCCTGAATTCATTAGGCATGAAAAACAGAGTGATTCTCAGATGGGTCCCAGGGCACGCCGGAATCATAGGCAATGAAATGGCCGATGAGCTCGCAAAAGCTGGGGCTAAAGCAGTCCGATATGGTCCGGAACCCATTTGTGGACTGCCAAAGAGCGCCATCCGACACACCCTGAGTAACCAATGTAAACAAGAAGCACTTAAACGCTGGAACAACTCTTCAGGTTTAAACCACTCTAAAGCACTGATAAGGGCATTCAACAGTAGCTACGCGAATGAAGCCCTATCATTGAACAGGAAAAATCTATGCATACTCACTAGGATGCTAACCGGGCACTGTCGCCTAAACAAGCACCTCAGTGTGGTCGGCATCAGAAGCGACAAGGCTTGCAGGTTCTGCCTTGAGGATGATGAAACACCTATTCATCTACTCTGCGACTGCGGCCCACTAATGCATAAGCGTAACACAATCTTTGGCAACTACTTCGTACCACCAGATAGTGTTTGCAACACTCGCGTCAAGGAACTACTGCGGTTCGTAAAGGCGGTAGGGCTTGACGATGAGCTTTAGTATGAGTGGCGAACACAATAGTCCAATTCTGGACGCGGTGTTACTAGGAACCTTTTAGGACCAGGAAATAGCCACCCTCTTCAAATAATAATAATAATAATCAGACAGACACAAATACTTCAAAAATCTTAGAATTGGTGTCAGCGAGTTCAAATTCAAATTTTTTTAACTTATTAAAAGTCGAATACTAAGTGAAATGAAACTACAACCCGGATTCGGAAATTTATGCCTCAGACCCAAGAAGAACGGGCACAAGAAACTCGGCGAGCTTTTTTTTTTATAAAATATCGATACAATCAATATTTTAAATAGACTGACGCACCGGCGTCCATTCCCAATCTATGGTAAGTAATTAAGAAAGTCATTTATTTTATAGTACTTACTTTTACCACATAAACGACTTTTAACAACTATTTCGAACATTTTCTGGGATCATGTTGTAAAAGCATATGCATCGCCCCACAAGCCTTACTAACTTGACTTAGCCGAACAGTAGTGGGCATTATGGTTATGACACTTTCTAGCAAATTCACTTAGCTATGTGCTTATGTACCTACATAACATTAACAAGAATATATCGAGAGGCAAAGTTAATAGTATTTTATGCAACATTTGTTTATTAACGCTCGTGACGTCATCCATTGCGATGTTCGACTCAACCAATTAAAATTCAAATATTTTTATTCAAAATAGGATTCAAAATCACTTATTGAACGTCAAAAACTACCACCCATTCAAAAGAGACTGCCTCAGACCTGAGAAGAATGCCACTCGTGTTTTTACCTAGTTATACAACGTGTCGCATATAATCGCATACGGCTAGCCGTAGAAAAAAGATTATTTATTTACCTTCTTCTTGGAAGTCAGCCCTTGTTTGATGATGCCGTATACACGGGCCATGCACGTCTCTCTCGGGAAATTGTCGACCAGTGCCGGGAGAAACTTGTGTCTTCTATCGAGTCCTCTCTTGAGAAGGTCGCGGAATGGGGTAAATTGAACCTTGTCCAATTTAACCCCCAGAAGACTCAAGTTTGCGCGTTTACCACTAAAAAAACCCCATTTGTCGCATCACCACTCTTCGACAACACTTCCCTAAAAGCCTCGTCTAGTATCGGAATACTGGGTCTCGAAATCTCGAGCGATTGCCAATTCCGTGGCCATCTGGAGGGCAAAGCCAAATTGGCTTCAAAGAAACTGGGCGTCATTAATAGAGCACGGCAATACTTCAAGCCGGCCCACATTCTAGCGCTGTACAAAGCGCAGGTCCGGCCACACATGGAGTATTGCTGTCATCTCTGGTCTGGCGCACCCCAGTATCAGCTCGATCCATTTGACCGCGTACAACGCAGAGCAGCGCGAATTGTCGGGGACCCAGTACTCTGTGAACGGCTGGATCACTTGGCGTTGCGTAGAGACGTCGCTTCATTGTGTGTCTTCTACCGCATTTATCACGGGGAGTGTTCCGAAGAGCTGTTTTACCTAATTCCTGCCGCCGAATTCCACCTTCGCACGACACGCCACAAGTTAGGTTATCATCCTCACCATCTGGATGTGTGGCGGTCCTCCACAGTGCGGTTTACAAGCTTTCTTCCACGTACTACAAAGCTGTGGAATGAACTTCCTTGTGCGGTGTTTCCGGGACAATACGACATGGGTACCTTCAAAAAAAGCGCGTACACCTTCCTTAAAGGCCGGCAACGCTCCTGTGATTCCTCTGGTGTTGCAAGAGAGTATGGGCGGCGGTAATCACTTAACAACAGGTGACCCGTACGCTCGTTTGTCCTCCTATTCCATAAAAAAAAAAGATTTTGTTGTCTGAGGCACCAAAACAACTGTACCCATAAACCTAACGGGGCTTTTTCTTGTAATCGAGTATATTGAAAAATGATTTAAATATTCTTCTTTTATTATAGTTTGGTGACGGTCTTGTTACCAATGCTCTAAATAAATAAACCAAAAAAATAACTGTGCGTTTTTGGCGACATCCGCTGTATAAATGACAGATAAAAGTAGAGGATCTGAGAGAGAGGAGTAGAAAAAATGTTTATTTTTTTAAATTTTGCTGTCAGATTCTTTAGGACCTAGGTTATAAATAGCGCGAATAGTCCTCTTCTGCCGAACAAAGATGGTATTAATATCAGCCGCACTGCCCCATAACTATATACGATAGGACATAATACTATAAAAATAACTAAAGAAAACTAGTCGCGCCGTATCAAAGATCCTATGCTGCCAATGATGTTCTATACATAAGAACGTCATTGTATGCCGCAGAACAAGTCTATTATAATATGGGAGCCCATTGTTATTGGAAATAAAGAATAATGCTAAGAAATATAGCAGATTCCACCGGTTTTATCACATTTAATATGGTTTGTCGTTGTCAAACAAATCAAATAAGTGTTTATGTCACTTTTAATACGTTTCTTAGTTTTCTATAGCTACAGATTTAGACATATTTTTCGGACTGATCTAATAATAATATTTGTGTATATTTATGCGAGTGTGCAACATGGCGACTATAAGTTAGGATTTCTTCACTGAAACTAACGCCATCTGTATGCCTATATAGAAACGGAGTTTAAAACTGACAGTTTTAGTAAATTATAATATAATTTCGCATTTTGAAATAAATTAACTCCTTGTTACATGGATTAGATAACAGAGTACTTTTAGTTATACTTGTGTTATTTCAGTTGAAGTAAATTAAAAAACAAAATAGTAAATAGAAAAAACAATGCCGTAAATACACCTACATGCATTGCTGTAGTACTGTAATACACACGGAAAACGTTGCACTATCCGGCGTCCAGATGGCACTAACGGGTAAGAAAATTTTAAAGCCCCGAGTTGCCTATGTCAGTGTATCTATTCTACTTTTTCATCGCGCATTTTTAAGCGCGCAGAATAATAATTCTGAGATAACTCTTACAAATGTAAGAGTTTTTATTAATTAAATAAATATTTAAATTATATGGTGTAAAGGGCTATTGAAATATGAATGAAACGCTTAAGGTAACAATTATATTTTTGATAAGGCCGAATTCTAAATCTGTTGAAATAGCTTTCCAATTAGCACAATATTTATAAATTATATTCGTATTTTAGGCTTCAGTAATTTATCATTATATAAGTGAAGGGTTAATGTTCCTTTTCCTATCTGTATATCCTGTCTAATTTTGTATCGATGTAAATTTTATAAAATATTGTCATCTTTCATTCTTCAGAACCATATTAAAGTTTAAATATTTGTTGTGTAAGTAGTAAGTATATATGTATATTTATGAAATTTTTATTATCCGTTTCAATCCTCTTTCTACTTGTCTGATCCTTTCCCGTGTTCCGTATCCTTTTTTAACGTATTAATCTTTAATTTACGTTATTGGCAAAAAGTAAACGCTATTGCCAAAAAAAGAAAAAAAAAGTGAAGGGGATAAACTATACCGGATACTTTTACCTGTAAAAAGGATAATAGGATTCTATTACATACATACATTGTTTTTTTACATCTCAAAGGGATAAGGCATTTCTTCGATGAAAGCTCCCAGCATAAAATCATTACTGATCATTGTTTTTATAAAAGTATTATAGTTAGATGCTTAAAATACACTGAAATGATAGTCTGTCATGCTGTGAAGATATTTACATCAGAAACTACAAAAAATCAGTCATATAAAATAAACAAGATTTAAATAACAAAGTTAACAGAAATATTTATGTATCTTTAATGTTAATCACTTAAAACTCACAACAATCACTGGTTGATAAAACACAAGATTCTAAATAAAAAAAAATACTTTTTAAGACTTGACTGACCACCGATCAACTTATCATGCTTAACAATTATTTGTATCAAGTACTTTTACTTTTATTTGTTAAATTATAAGTATTATCTGTATAGCTAAGTTTCTAACGATTGTGAACTATTTTTCTTTTGTTAAATTAACTCTGTTGGTGTAGACTAAATTTAGCAATTGTACAAACCTCAGTGGTTTTTATTGCTTTGAAACCTGCATGTAATTTTTTTTTATTAATAAATAAATAGAAAAAAAATACACAGTTCCTTTTAACTTTTCACTTGAGGGTTCCTCTTTCTTAATTTCAACAAAGCATCTCTTCTCTTCTTTTCTATTAATGATTTAATATCTTCTGTATCAGTTTTTTGATTGTTAATTAATTTCTGTGAATTCACATCTATATTCATAGGTAAATTATCTAAATGATTGCTTCTTTTTACATTTGAACTGGCAATTTTCGGCTGAAAGGTATTTTTCTTGGTAATCCTTTTCTGTTGAGTTTCATTGGCCTCAGGACATTGTGATGCAGTAAATGGTAGAAGTCTCTTGGCTAATAACTTTTCCCTTGCTTGCTGATGCTTCTTTTTTATCTCATCTGGAGTGCAGGTGATGGATGAATCAACTGTAACTGGAATATCATAACAGTGAATTACTTAAAAAAAAATATTCTAATGGAATTATTTAAAGTAATTCAAATCATGTCCACCACATCGGAAATAAGTGGAGCTCTGAAAGGGAAGAAATTCAAATTCAAATATTTTTATTCAAAATAGGATTTAAAATCACTTATTGAACGTCAAAAACTACCACCCATTCAAAAGAGACTGCCTCAGACCTGAGAAGAATGGGCGCAAGAAACTGTGATATCCTACAATAAACATTTATAATTAAACAGCCTGAGGGTGGTCGTATTATTCCCAGTCCATGGTGTCATTAAGAAAATCGTTTATGCTATAGGAACCTCTCCCACACAATCGTTTTTTAACAATTCTTTTAAATTTCGTAACACATTTGTTTTGTACATTTTCTTGGTACAATATGATGTAGAAGCATATACATCGCACAACAAAAGACTTACTAACTTGACCCAAACGAGTAGTAGGCATAACAAGTTTATGTTTGTTCCTCGTGTTAACATTATGAATGTCACAGTTTCTAGAAAATTCCTCAATGTGCTTATGAACATACATAACATTATCAAAAATGTATTGAGAAGCAACAGTCAAAATGTTCATTTCTTTAAATTTTTCTCTTAATGATTCTTTAGGACCTAGGTTATAAATCGCGCGAATAGCCCTCTTCTGCATCACAAAGATGGTATTAATATCGGCCGCACTGCCCCATAACAATATACCATAGGACATAATACTATGAAAATAACAGTATACTAGTAGCGCCGTATCTATGTCAGTTAACCGTCTAATTTTCTTAACCGCATATGCTGCAGAACTAAGCTTATTCGCCAATCCTTCAATATGAGGGCCCCATTGCAATTTGGAATCAAGAGTAATGCCAAGAAATACAGCAGATTCCACTGGTTTTACCACCTCTCCATTTAATAAAATATTTGCATCTACATTTTTGACATTTGGCGCGGTAAATTTAATATATTTGGTTTTATGACTATTTACCAATAAGTTATTGGCGCTAAATCAGTACACGATGTCAGATAGAGCATTGTTTACTTCGTCATATAAAACTAGGGCTTCGTTTCACTTTGAATATAAGTGAAGTGTCATCCGCAAACAATACCACCTTGTGCTTTTTTAGGATAAATAAGGAAGAGGAAGGGTCCAAGAATAGACCCTTGTGGTACCCCCATACCAAGAAGAGTTCCAGTAGATCTCCTGCCATTCACCTCAACCCTCTGAATTCTATTATTTAAATATGAGATCAGAAGATCAAGTGCAGATCCTGTTATACCATGGTGACATAGCTTCATGGTCAGGCATTGACTCTCTCAGCAGTCAATTATTATACTCTTCTAATTGCAAAAGACAATGATAATCTTGTCTAACCCTATATCATTGCCTAGGTTATCTGTTTTAAGTAGGTGATACAATTTACTATGCAGCCAATTTTTGATAAATTTCAAATGAATTTACAGATAACATTTGAACATAGGCTGGCTTTTAAAACTACTAGAATTAACAACCAGCCAATTTTATTAATGACAATCATATTAACATTTATTTCTCTTTCTATTTATTTTTCTTCTTAATTTTACATATCCCTTAGACTGTCTATAAAGAAGCTTTTATTTGGCTCAAACAACTCTCTTTTGTAACATAAAACTAGTTATAGAGATGCCAGTAGCATGGCATTGAAGACTATAAAAAAATTAATATCTCTGATGATAAATGATAATGGGTTGGTCTAATTTGTCAATCTCTGAACACAAAAGAATCTTCACAATAGTTGTGATAGATATGAAACCTGCTACCAAAACACCAATAATTTAAATCCAAGAAGAAATAGAGTAAACAGGGAAAATGTGGTCAGGAGAAATAATAAATGAAAAATATGGACTAGAAATAAACCCGCTTTCTTCTTGACAAACTTGATGTCTAGGCCTAACATTAAGCAGTTCTACTCAGTGTGCACTCTGTAAAAAGTTGTGAAGTCTGTAAGGAGACCCTTGCAAGACATGGTAATAGAGCTGTAAGCAGAAGACCAGAACCCCAAACTAAGCTTTCCACCCGTGGAAAAATAAAACAGACAACACCACCTGAAATCGAGCCAATTGTGGTAATATGCTACAAGCACCAGGAAAAAGACACAAGCTATGCTTAATCACTCTTCATATATAGTCAAAAATAATCTTACTGTTCGAGTCATTTGGTAAGCACTCTCGAATGCAACCCGAGAAGCACGGGTTCCAGTCACTCATCATTCATAAATTTTATTTCAGAACCATTTAAATGCAGTTTCTGGCGAATAGCCTAGTCCCTGGAGTGACCCCAATAAAACCCAAGATCTTTTGAGTTCTTTATTACAAAAGGACTAAAAGACAATATATGAAACCAGAACCCTGCTACTACAACTCATCAGATCATACATGTGTATTACAATATTAGCATGTTGACGGTTATTCAAAATCAGGGACACTAAAAAAATACGGAACAAATATTTAGACTGGCAATTTTAAGTGAGTGTGAAAAGATATATAAATTAAAGGTAGGTTTAAAAATATCAGATGACCTAGAAAATGCAACAAAAACACCCACATCAATAATCCAAGAGGCATGCTGGATATCCAGTCCTAAAATTTATGTCAAAATAGAACATGCTTCTTTCCTTACAGAGTTAAATAGAAAAGCTGTTTCAGGAGAAAAACGAACTACATCAAATATGTACCAAACAAGGCATAGTGACAATAAAAGAAACTTTATTGGGGTGATAGCAATCCTGATACAAAAACTAAATGAATGTAGTAAAATCACACTTGAATAATAAATACAGGCACTCACTGCAACTGCTACAACCAATAATTCTCTTTTGAAATTCACAATGGATGATAGACCCCAGCCTGACAAAACTCAGCTTAAGATGAACAATAGAATAAAAGTCTGAAGTTTATTCTCCTTAAATGCAATGACCAAGGTGAAATCTGACAAAACCAAATGCTTAATGAAGATAACCAGATCTCTCCTTCACTTCAATAACTGTTAGGAGAGTCTGGAAAATGATTAGACTCTCAAAGAAAAAGGTGGCTTTGATCTTTTAATAAAAAAGAAAAGCTGTTGCATCTTACAAAACGAACAATTTTTTAAAAGGCATAATAATATACAATATTGTACTTTCATTGCTATTGCTATAAAATAATCATAATGTAGTCTCAGCCTGTCCGATCACTCAGATATTCAGCTGTGGAGTAATAGGATTTACAACAGAGCCATTTTTTTATAAAACATTTTTAATTTATTTATAGATAATGCCTGAACAGTGGCTGGGACTTTAATATAAGTGTATACATTTATCCTTAAAGCTATTATGTATCTTTTGAAGCCTACTAGAATTAGTTACAATCAATCCCTTATTTCTAGTGTTATAATAATGAAAATCACTATTAAAAGCAATAAGGTGACAATTTCGACGACATTTTCCTAACAACACTATACAATAGCATTTTAAGCTATGAGGATACAGAGCACAATAGTACTGTGATGTGTTTCTTCATCTGTAGGTGTCACAAATATAATAATAGCCTTGCTACCTATTTTAAATACCTTAATAAAAAAAAAATTCTAGTCAACCCAGACAAATTCTGGGTTCCCTGCGGAAACCTGATGGTACCTTCACTAAGTCACCTGAAGAGACGGAGCAAATCCTTATAGAAACACACTTCCCTGGCTGCAAAATCATGCAGAAAATAGAGTGGATGGATGAATACTCTTCTCCTGAAGAAAAAGACTGGCGGATAGCCCACAAGGTGGTTACCATTGAGAAAACAAAATGGGCCATTAATACCTTTCACCCTTTTAAGTCAGTGGGGCCGGACGAAATATTTCCTGCTTTGTTACAATGGGGGGGAGAGACCCTTCTAAACCTGCTGATTGACATATTCAGGGCGTGTCTAGCGCATGGATACATACCCCGAATATGGAGGGAGGTGAAAGTGATTTTCATACCAAAACCAGGTAAAAGTGACTACTCTAATGTTAGATCATTCAGACCCATTAGCCTTACCTCCTTCATCTTGAAAACTCTGGAAAGGCTATGCGAGAGAGAACTGAGGGAAAACTACCTTCGAAGAATACCCTTACACCCTAATCAACTGCAAGCTGTAGTAAATGTAATAGAAGGTGCACTTTCAGAAAAGATCTTTTGCCTAGGAACCTTCATAGACATTGAAGGTGCCTTCGACAAGACAAAATTTACCAAAATAAAGGATGCCCTACAACGCCATGGAGTATGTACAACACGGAGTATGTACGTAATGTATGGATAACATGCTGAAAAGTAGAGTCATATTACTTGCTGAAGGTGAGTCACATAAAGCGATTGTTGCTAAAGGTTGCCCCCAAGGAGGTGTAATCTCGCCTCTTTTGTGGAACCTCGTTGTAAACGATCTGATTACCACCCTCAACCAAAACCTATACTATACTGTAGGTTACGCAGATGATCTAACCATTTTAATATGCGGAAAGTTTGCTAATACAGTATGCGAAGTAACAAATGCAGCATTGAACATCGTGGAAAAATGGTGTAAAAACAACGACTTATCAGTTAATCCAACAAAAACGGAACTGATAATGTTTACTAACAAACGAGTTCTGGGAAACCACAAACTACCAAAACTGTTTGATACTGAACTCCAACTAACAAACGAGGTAAAGTATCTAGGAGTATTACTGGATAGTAAGCTGAATTGGAGTGCCCATATAGAGGCGAAAATAAAAACGGCTACTTTATCTTTCTGGCAATGCCGTAGAATGGTAGCAAAATCATGGGGTCTCGCCCCATATATCGTACTATGGCTTTACACAACGGTAATACGTCCCATGTTATGTTACGGCGCAGTAGTCTGGTGGCCACGCACTAAACTTAAAACCACATGTAACAAACTACAACGTTTCCAAAGACTAGCCTGTATGGCCATCACAGGATGTATGCGAACTACACCTTCTGCAGCTTTAGAAACCATGCTGAATCTTCCAGCGCTACACCTATTCATAAAACAAGAGGCAGCCTCCGCTGCAGCAAGGTTAAAAACACAAAATCTTTGGAAGACCAATAAATCTGCTTCTTCAGAGGTCCTAAATGAGGTGATTATAAAGGAACCACTGCTGCTGGCAGTAAGTGTCAGGTCTCCAAAGCAATTTATTTTTGACAAGAAATATAAAATACAGCTGCATGAAGAACCGAAAGAGTGTCGTAATGGAAAGGAGCTCTGGATCTTCACTGACGGCTCGAAAACAAGGTCTGGAACGGGTTACGGAGTGTTTTCTGAAGATCTTAACATAAACATAGCTGCAACACTTGGTGCTCATAATTCTGTCTTCCAAGCGGAATGCATGGGCATCATCGAAGCGGCTATGGCGACTCTGACACGTAAGGTAAAGGATTACTCCACCCGGATCCTTACGGACAGCAAATCAGTACTACAAGCCCTACAAAGCAATATTATCACCTCAAAGCTTATATACAACTGTTACTGTTCCCTGACGGAAGTATGTGATAACAACAATCGCGTAACTCTGCAGTGGATCAAGGGTCACAGTGGCTCCAGAGGTAATGATGCCGCTGACGAATTAGCAAGGATGGGCTCAGAAATGATAGCCATTGGACCGGAACCAATAGTCCCTCTCCCCTCTGGTTGGCCCACATCAGTCATAAGGCAGCACACCAAGGAGCTACATAATAAATACTGGACGGAGATGAGTGGATGCAGACAAGCAAAAGAGACTCTACCATGCATAGATCAGAGGCTCTCTCGTAAGCTGGTGAAACTCACACGATCAAGATTACGTAAGATAACTCATGTAACAACGGGTCACGGCCCCTTTAACAAACATCTGTTTAATACAGGTGTCACTGACAGTCCCCTGTGCAGGGCTTGCATGAAGACAGAAGAAACGGCCACACACCTCATCCTGGAGTGCTGAGGTGTGGCCACATACCGGGCCAAACACCTGGGGTCACCGAGGACTCTCCCCGAGGTCATGCGTGACATCAGAGGTTTGAGTAACTTCCTTGAGGAGTTGGGATGGCAAGATAAGCAACCCAACCCTATGACGCAAAATAGGCACACAGCAGTCGTCGAGTTGCGGAAAGTAGCCCATGAATACCTATACCTATACCTACCTATACCTAAAAAAATATATGGTATACCTACTATAATAATACCTAAAGTTTGATTAAACCTTATGAAATAAGCATAACTGAAGTACATAAATCATGATTATCATGTGTATCAGTTATTACGCAATATTTTGATAAGCATGATGAAAGGAAACAAAAATTAAACAAACCTGAAATCTTTTCATCACTCTTATTGAAGGGCATAGAATTATATCTTCCAAATGCCATGCCACTTGTCGAAGGTTTATTTGTATCTTTTATAGTCGGCGATTCAGGCATGGAGCTGTGTCTTCCAAAAATTGATTTTGGGCTATCTCCATGTACAATAAATTCTTGTAATACCCAGTTTGAATCTTTCTTATTAGTTTTCTTTTTTGAATCATCAAGCAAAGGTATTTGAGTTAATTTTTCTAAAGCACTATCATTTAAACATCCCGATAAGTTGTCAAATGAGTCATTGTTTAATTTTGGTGATTCATGCTTGTTTCTTTTGCGTAACAGAGGGGATTCTAATCTAATATTGCTGAGGATACTGTCCATTGAATCTTGATCTATCCTTTTTAAAGATTTCATGTTCTTAGTAGGCAAATTTTCAAGGCAGGGCCTTTTTGGTACTGTGTGATCATATTTAACTATCTGTTCTTCTACCACCTGGCTTGCCTTCAACAGACATTCATTCATTGAATCATCTGATTCAATACCATTTTCGCTATCTTGTTTCACAAATTTTGAACTCAAAACATTTTTTCGAAGACAATGATTATTAGATTTGTAAGCTTTGGGTGAGCAATCAAACTCATTGAAAATGTCTTCTTCACTCCCGGATTGTGGATTAGGAGTAGCATTACTCGAATTAGATTTTTTCTTTATAATCTCATGAAGATTTTGATTTAACTCAATAAGTTCTTGGAATAATTCAGTGTTTTTCTGGGAGTCTTTAACAGTTCTACGTTTGGGTACTGCCTTCTCTATTAGTTTAACTCTAACAGATTTCTTTGTTCTTCTACTCACTGGTGTGGTTTTTTCATGCCGTGTTTCAGCTTTAGGAGTGTAAAAATTCCAAACAACATCTGTTTCTCCGTCAGTACCATCTTGAGTACAAAGAAATGGAACAGGGCTAGATGCATCTGAGTCACATACGGAATCACTGTCTCTTAATGATGTATCCAAATGGTGTTCAGGAGTGGAACATGCTAAAACTAATAATGATGTTAGTATTTTCATAGTAAAACCACATGACAATGTAAGAGTTAGGTATCAATAGTGTTTACATATTATATGTACCTTTGTTTTTACTTTTAGCAACCATTTCTTTTGTGTAAAGTTTTCTTTTACTCATATGTATGTTTACATTAATGAAAAATGAAGTTAAACAGCTATTGAAGTCAGTTTCCCAGTATATATATAGGCAGTAGATACAAATAATATTTTAAATAATGAATTAGGTATTGAATTTTTTTTTATTATAAGCCCATCCGTGCAGATTTTCCAATAATGAAATTGGCTATGAAGTAGGATTTAGTATTGTGTGGCACGATTTTGGAAAAAACAAGAATGATTAGTACAAAAGATCTGGAATATTAGTAACACTAACTTAGTATATTTTTCTCAAAAAGGTCTACACTCTTACTAATCTACTTTACGAGGTCAGTTTATTACGTTTACGAGATTATTGTTTCGACAGATTCGATTCGATTTATTTTTCTTATTTAATATACTTTTTTTTTTTTTGGTTTACCATCAATTTGACAATTGCGAATTGACTACAAAGAATATGGATACTAATTGACTTTGACATTTTGTTAGTGTGGTACGTTCTGACAAATCACAAGTCTATGCTCATCAAGATCAAGCCTAGAGAAGTATTAAGTTGAGCTGTACAGCACTGGCTTGACTTTTCTAACCTACCCAAAACGCAATGCACCGCTCTTCGACAACACTTCCCTAAAAGCCTCGCCTAGTATCGGAATACTGGGTCTCGAAATCTCGAGCGATTGCCAATTCCGTGGCCATCTAGAGGGCAAAGCCAAATTGGCTTCAAAGAAACTGGGCGTCATTAATAGAGCACGGCAATACTTCAAGCCGGCCCACATTCTAGCGCTGTACAAAGCGCAGGTCCGGCCACACATGGAGTATTGCTGTCATCTCTGGTCTGGCGCACCCCAGTATCAGCTCGATCCATTTGACCGCGTGCAACGCAGAGCAGCTCGAATTGCCGGGGACCCAGTACTCTGTGAACGGCTGGATCACTTGGCGTTGCGTAGAGACGTCGCTTCATTGTGTGTCTTCTACCGCATTTATCACGGGGAGTGTTCCGAAGAGCTGTTTTACCTAATTCCTGCCGCCGAATTCCACCTTCGCACGACACGCCACAAGTTAGGAAATCATCCTCACCATCTGGATGTGTGGCGGTCCTCCACAGTGCGGTTTACAAGGAGCTTTCTTCCACGTACTACAAAGCTGTGGAATGAACTTCCTAGTGCGGTGGACGATACGACATGGGTACCTTCAAAAAAAGCGCGTACACCTTCCTTAAAGGCCGGCAACGCTCCTGTGATTCCTCTGGTGTTGCAAGAGAGTATGGGCGGTGGTGATCACTTAACAACAGGTGACCTGTACGCTCGTTTGTCCTCCTATTCCATAAAAAAAATGCACTGAAGAAAGACAGACATATCTCAACTTATCTGTATTGAAATGCAAAACAATAACTTGAAGCCATTTTATTTCATAATGAACACCAGTCTGGTTACCATTGCGTGTGTGATTTAAAGAAGTGAATTTTTTATATTGTTCATTTCTGAAAACGCATGGCTTGAGTTGCTTATGGTTGTAAAACCCGTAGCAGTGAGAAATAAGGGAATTTGTCATTTCACATGTTTTGAGCTATTTTGACGAATGTGTCAATGTACAATATTGAATTTTGATATAACTTTCTGACACACTTATGTTTATGCTTTCCGTATTTAAATAAATTAACTCATATTATAGCCATTTTCTTTTTAAAAATGCTAAATATTGGTTTCATAGTGTTGTGCAGTCACAATCTTATTATCGATACGATAAACATAGTAATCTACAGTAAATATGACTGCTTCATAAAGATTATATTACCCAATATTTATTAATTTTGTTAGTCTTACCAACTAGACATATTATTCAACATAAGATCAATAATTATGAGTATTACAATTTATGTATCTAATTTAAAGGTATGCACAACACACTAAACTAAAAAACGAATGCTAAAAACAATTTAGAAAACTACCTATTTATATGTTCGTAAAACTCTGAGAGCCACATAAATTGCCATGCCAACTAGACATATAATTCAACATAAGATCAATAATTATGAGTATTACAATTTATATATCTAATTTAAAGGTATGCACAACACACTAAACTAAAAAACGAATGCTAAAAACAATTTAGAAAACTACCTATTTATATGTTCGTAAAACTCTGAGAGCCACATAAATTGCCATGCCCATATGGAATATTAAGTAGGGATTTTTTTTTATTTTCTATTAATTATATTTTTTTGTGTAGGTTCCTGGCGGATGAAAAATTTGAAAGATGTCTGAATATCGGCTCTAAACAGAAAAAATGGAAGCCTTCAAAACATTCATGGCTTAGTACTAAGCATTTTGTTAGAAATTCTTATTTGGATGGCTAGAGAAGAAATGTGCTTTGCACAGATGCTGTGCTGACCATTTTCAAAAGTCCTATTATATGCGAAAAGTGTAATCCAAAATAAGTGAACTCATATTACCCTGGTGAAAATAGACGCCACCAATCACTTCTGTATTTTTTTTTTCATTACAGTTTTACAGTTGAGTTATTATTTCACCGGAAGTCTCATCAAAATGGGTTCACTATAACATAACAAAAAAAATTTCATAAAATAACTTATCATTCCATTATAACTACTATAGTCAGGACTCTAATAATGATCAGGAAATATAAGATTGTGTTGTGTAAACAAAATATCATAAGCTTGGAGTGCCGCCGGCAGCGGAGTCATGCCAAATAGCTGAGCTAACCGCTTAACGATAACTTTCACGTAAGTTTGATTAAGTTCTAATTATGGGATCCATCACAAAGTAACAGAAATCCTCAATTCTTAGGGGCAAATTAACAATACTCGGCCGAATTTTTTAAATGCTATCCGGATATTATAGATACCGTAACGCTAATATGCTCAAGTAATTGTCGTGGTCGAATATGATGATCAATTGAGCAACTTAACGGTTTACTTACTTTATTCCTTATCTGTAGCAGAATTTCTCACTGTCTGTAATCATATTGCAATGCGCTTGCGTTCGTTGCTGATTGCACCATGACTCAACGTTCTATGTTTGCACTCTTCGCAAGTCTCTTTTGAAATTGTCCTCGAGGTAGATTTACTCTATTGAGATAGGCGTAACTCCCTGACTTAGTTGGTTTCATTAAACAGCGGTGTCTCTTATGAGCAGCACGTTTAGTTGGTTTCCACATATTATTCAGACAAATTAATTGGTTTACTTCAGATTTACTAAAAATCTAAAAAAAACTTGCAAAAAACAACCGACTTAAAAAAACTTTTCCAAAATAATATAATATGCACTAAAAAGTAAAAAAATAATTACATTTTCTTGAGTTTATGGTGCTCATGTAATAACTCTCTTATCTATAAATATAAAATAGAATGTATGTTTGTATGTTCTCTAATGACTCCTAAACTATTCGACCGATCTCAATGAAATCTTTTGTAATAGATTCGTTGAAGCTCAAGGAAGGTTTACATATATAATTTATATGGCAAAAGAACGTTTGCCAGGACAGCTTGTTTTAAATATAATTGGGAACCTACTTTTTGAACGGAATGGGTTTGAGAGGATCGCTTGGAGGCAACTGTTAGAATCTGAAAGGATAATGAAGTTGTTCAAACTGTGGTACTTAATGAATAATGGGCATTTGGGAATAGTGGGCCTTACAATAGCCTGGTTACAATGAGCAATTTAAAAAAACTGTCAATTGTCAAGTACAATGATGTTGTCATTGCCGAGTTGTCATTTGTCAGACGTCAATTCAGTTAATCGCAGACCTTCTGAAAGGGTAGTCGTGTGTTGTTATTTACGCTTGTCGCGATGTGTTACTGGAAGTGACAATATAATCTCAGTGTTCGAGTGATAAAAGAACTGGTGCAAGATGTTGGCTGACGGAGAAATAGTAGGGGATGGGTCGTGGAACCTCACGATCTACGTAACCGATTTGAGCCAGAAGCGGACTATGGTTGTCAAGGGAGACATGCACATCGGCGGAGTTATGCTAAAATTAACAGAGAGTTTTGGTAAGGCATTACTCATCATCATATATAGATTACATGTGTATTGAAGCCTGTGGTTTTCCCCTGTTAATATAAGTTGGTGATTTAACAAATTGTGAGAAAATATTTTCTGTAAATATTACATTCCATTTTAAACTTGCTAATCTAGAATGGTATGAGACTATAATTTTTCTCTCTTGTAAATAAAAGTACAGTATGTTCTTAACAATAAAAGGTGCAAAACAAGGCTATAAACTACACATGTTTAATCTTAATATTGGTATATTGCTAATAAATTATGCAGTCTGGGTATTCATAATATTATGTAGATATACATTCTGTCTGGTCTCTTTCATTGTTCAAATATACAATTAAATAGGAATACATCAAGAACTGTAACAATAATATAGTGGCCGGGTGCTAAAAGGGCCAACATAAATTTTTGCTCTTAAAAGTGAATTTAATTGTTATAACACTAGAAAATAAGAGATAGTTTGTTACTGGCTTACCAAAGTCCCAGTAGCAATTCAATTGTTATCTATATATATTAAAATGAATTGCTGTTCGTTAGTCTTGCTAAAACTCGAGAACGGCTGGACCAATTTGGCTAATTTTGGTCTTGAATTATTTGTGCAAATCCAGAGAAGGTTTAAAAGGTGAATAAATAGGAAAATGCTGCTAAATTAAATAAAAACAACAAATTTGTTTTTCCTTTGATGTGTCGATACATAATTTCTATGAGAGAATTTATTGACGCACAGTTTGACAGTTCTGCTGTGAAACAATTTCATTATGACAGCAGGGTGCATATTTTACGAAGTA
Organism: Leptidea sinapis; assembly: GCF_905404315.1. Classification (NCBI taxonomy): domain Eukaryota; kingdom Metazoa; phylum Arthropoda; class Insecta; order Lepidoptera; family Pieridae; genus Leptidea; species Leptidea sinapis. The sequence continues at coordinate 10,569,943 of NC_066273.1, forward strand.
ATCTTTGATGTTATGATATATTATTGACAAACATGTGGGTTTTTCGGTAGCTAACACGCGTGAGTCGAGTGTTATTACAGTTTATAATTACATTTTCTCACAGTGCCTATTAATAACTTGTGTATAGCAGTTTTTATTATCTTATTGGTGGTGGAGTATTTTTACTAGTAAGTATTTATTAACAATTTAACATAGATATCTAATTGCGTGCTTACTAACTTAGACTTACTACCAACTTATCCATTATGGATATAACCCCCCCAGAACCTCCGGATCCTCCGGATATTCCATTACCTGGATCGAAACGTCGTTTACAGGACAGCGCAACACATAACGCAAATGCAGTCTCTAAAAAGACAATTATTGATACCGATATGGCTTCTGCATCCATACAGAATATATATAATCACCCAACTTTAGTTGTGGGGATTAAAGAATACACCTCATTAGATAAAGGTCCATTTATTATTCATGTTTCCCGCACTGAAGAAGATCCCTCTTCAGGTTTAACAATAAGACCTATAAAATTTGGTCAACTTTTACACAGACATAAAGTTGCCAATATATGCCCGGATGGTATTCAAAAAGTTGGTAGGAATAAAATAGCAGTAACCTTCAAATCAGCATCAGATGCCAACAAATTTTTAGATAACCCACTTTTAACTGCAAACAAATATGAAGCAAATATACCTAATTATAATATTACAAAGATGGGTATTGTCCGCCAGGTTCCGGTGGACTTATCCATGAATGAGTTTGTCGAGTCAGTTGATCTTCCCACAGGTTGTGGAAAGATTTTAAAAGCTCGCAGACTCAATAGAAAAGTTATTGAGGATAACAAAGTTTCCTGGATCCCAACCCAAACTATAGTTATTACTTTCCAAGGACAATCACTCCCTACCAGAATATTCCTATTCCATAACTCCCTTCCAGTAGAAACTTACCTCTTCCCCACCATTCAATGTCAGAACTGCAGCAGATTTGGACACATTAAAACTACATGCAGATCCAACTCAAGGTGTTATAAATGTGCCCAATCCCACTCTGGTGACTCATGTAATATACTAGAAAAAGATGCAAATTGTATTAATTGTTCTGGACAACATTTTTCCACCAATAAAGGTTGTCCTGAACATGGTAGGCAAAGAACAATTAAAATAATAATGTCACAAGAGAACATCTCTTATGTAGAGGCAGCAAAGCGTTGCCCAAAATCTACAAGGCCATTCACAGAAATTCTAAGTAATCCTTCCTCATCCCATAATGCCCCTACAACCCACACGAGCCAGACTAGTATTCCTTCTGCTCCAACTACCTCATATAGGAAAACGGTTACTTCTCTTCCACACTCTAGAGCCCCATTAAGCAAGTCCTATGATAAAGCTGCTCATCAGGCCATTATTGCTGAGGTACCTTCAGTGTTCCCCAATGGCTCAGCATTAATGCATCAGTCTATTCCCTCCTCTACAGTACAGAATGAAAACCTCCTGGAGGTTCTCCTTTCACTCATTCTAAGTCTCATATCAAGTAACACTCTTAACATACCGTCCAACGTTGCCCATAAACTATCTCACATCTTATCCCTTTGTAACAATCATGGCCCCAGTGACCATCCTTCAATGGAATACCAGAAGCCTACGTCCTAGGAAACCAAGCCTTATTCATCTTATAAATAAATACCTTCCCTCTGCCATCGCCATATCTGAGACATGGCTGGCCCCTGGATCACACTTCAGGGTCCCGGGCTATGCATGCCTCAGGGATGATCGAGCAGATGGTGTTGGTGCAGGCTGTGCCTTATTTATAAGACGCACCCTTCCCTTTTCCCCAATAATCCTTCCAAACCAACATCCTGGTATAAATATTGTTGCTGCAAAAGTTTTGAACATCTCCATGGTCTCTATATACATCCCTCAACCTCATTCAACTATGATCGCAGACATCCTCCATTTAATCTCGTCTATTCCCTCTCCTATGATTCTAATGGGAGATTTTAATGCACATCACATGTCTTGGGGCTCTAGCACTACTGATTATTTTTCTCTTTCCCTTCTTGATATTTTTGATGAATGTAATCTCTGCATAATAAATGATGGCTCTCCAACCCGCAGGGTTGCTCCTTCTCAAAATCCAAAAAGTGCAGTTGACCTGACCCTATGTTCTCCTTGTCTTGCTTCTCTTATTTCTTGGAACATCCTTCAAAATTCCAATGGCAGTGATCACTATCCTATTTTCATTTCATTACCTGATAAAGTAATCCCTGCTCAAAATTCTTCCCCTTCTCTCAAATACAGATTAACAAATGCTAATTGGCAGCAATTTTCCACTTGCCTTGATGAAAAAATTTTAAGCTTTCCCAATCCTAACCATTCAAATGCTGTTGAAAATTATAATAAATTAGCAGAGGCCATGATATTTAGTGCTGACCAAAATTTTCCCATAAAAAAAGCATCCAATAGTAAAATTTCAACTCCTTGGTGGGATTCAGATTGCACCAAGGCTGCTAAGGATAGAAAATTAGCCGAAAAAACATATAATAGGAGCATGACTTTGACCAACTTCATTAATTATAAAAAAGCTGCTGCCAAGGCCACTAATTTATTTGCCAAAAAGAAAAAACAAGGTTGGATCAATTTTTGCCAGAGCTTATCTCCCTGTACTCCATCTACAATTGTATGGAAACAAGTTAAAAAATTTAGGGGTTCTTACAATCCTTCGGAGCATGACTCAAGTGTAGATCCATCTGTATGGCTTGAATCCTTTGCAGATAGGTTGTCACCCCCTTCAGTTCCTAATGAAGACTATCTCCCTTCACCTCCAATCCCTCTCTCATCAACTCATAGTTTAGACTCCCCTTTCTCTTTTTCAGAACTCCTTCTGGCATTGGATGGCTTAGTTGACACTTCTCCCGGGGCCGATGGCATCCCCTATTCTTTCCTTAAACAATCTTCAATCAGATCCCAAGAATATTATCTCAAAATTATCAATAACCTATTTGATGTCGGTGCCATACCTCCATCTTGGAAAAATCAAGTGATCATTCCTATACTCAAACCAGGTCAGAGTCCATCTAAAGCCACCAGTTATAGACCTATTGCCCTATCACCTGCTCTTGCAAAAATATGTGAACATATGATCAAACATCGACTTGAGTGGTTTGTTGAATACAATAACCTCATTTCCGATTCCCAGTTTGGATTCAGAAAGGGGAAGAGCTCATTAGATAGCTTGGGTATCCTTACCACTGATATAAGATTAGCCCTTTTCCAAAAAGAACCTCTTTTGGCAGTTTTTCTAGATATAGAATCCGCATATGATAACGTGTCTCTTCCTCTGCTCAGGAGCAAACTCATTCAGCTGAGTATTCCAGCGAAGTTAACTCGATTCATATGCAATATGCTAATGGAGCGAACAATTACCATTAAAGGCCCATCCTCATACCTACCTCCTAAAACAGTTTGGAAAGGTTTACCTCAAGGTTCTGTTCTCAGTCCTTTACTATACAACCTGTATACCTCTGATATTTCTAGCACAGTTACCCCCTTTTGCCAAATCTTGCAATATGCAGATGATATTGTTCTATATACTTCTGATAAGTCTATACAGGCTTCTTCTATTCGTTTGAGTCATGCTCTAGAATATCTCTCATCATACCTCTTGCAACATGGGCTAACACTATCACCTTCCAAAAGTAGGGTAGTTTTATTCACCAACAAAAGACGTCTCCCTGTAATCAAAGTCAAAATTTACAATATTGAAGTTCCTTTTGTCGATAATGTTAAGTTCTTGGGTGTATGGTTGGATCAAAAATTGACAGGTGTAAAGCACTTTAACTACATCTCCCAAAAGTGTGAAAAAAATATTAATATCCTTCGCTCATTATCTGGCGTTTGGTGGGGGGCTCACCCCTTCACCCAAAGATTGCTATACAATGCCATAATCCGTAGCCACATGGATTATGGCACGTTACTTTTGGTTCCAGGCAATAAGGCAGGTTTAGATAAGTTAGACAAATTACAGGCAAAATGTTTGCGCATTATATTAGGAGCTATGAAATCTAGTCCTATTAATGCTGTGCAGGTCGAGTGTGTAGAACCTCCCCTCTCGCTTCGTCGACAGTTCCTCGCTAATAAACTGTTTTTTAAATTTGCGGAATTCCGGGATCACCCTTTGCTGCATAAATTAGATCAATTAGTTGGCCTATACAACAATAACCAAATTTCTCAAGATAAGAGATCATGTCTTGCCCATAGTTACCTATTGTACTCTCAACTCCCTAACCCCTTTTTTCAACTTTCGAAATTACCGCTATTCTCAATGCCTTTCAATGCACTCACCTTCCAACCCTTAATAATTTTAGATCTGGGCATTAATAAGTTCACCATAGAAGCTAACAAAACATTTTCTCATGTTATGCATTCAGATTTCCAAAATTGGCATAAGATTTTCACTGATGCTTCTAAAATACACATGAGCCCAGTTGGTGTTGCAGTATGGATCCCCTCCACAAGAATTGTATTAAGTTATAGCTGCCCAACTGTCACTTTGGTATTCACAGGGGAAGCAATTGCTATACTTGAAGCTATTTTATTTATTAAGTCCCATGGCCTAAACAATTCTATTATATTATCAGACTCCAAAAGCTGCCTTCAATCCATCCTCTCAAACCCATTTCGCTCAAAAAGTAGGTTTCCAATTATACTTAAGATAAGAGAAAACTTGAAAGAGTGCTATGATCTCAACATCAACATAGTTCTAGCATGGATACCAGGCCATGCAGGTATAATCGGCAATGAAAATGCTGATGCTTGTGCCAGGTCAGCTGCTCATACAGGTTCCCAACAACATTCTCAAATCTTCTCTCATGACTTGTGCTCCACTTTGAAAATAAATATGTTTGAGAGGTGGTCAAACATCTGGCAGGTTTCCAAAACTGCTAAAGGCGTCTTTTATGGTGATATACAACCTGTAATCCCTTTAAAACCGTGGTTTTCAAAATTTAGATTCCCCAATAAATCAATAATATCAACAGTTTGCCGGTTACGCTTAAACCACTCTTGCACTCCAGTATTCCTAGCCAAATTAAGAATTAGAGACCATTCTCTATGTGAATGTGGACTTGATGAGGGAAATGTAGACCATTTATTCTTTAATTGCCCTTTAATGAAGTCTTCCTTGTACAACTTTATACCTCCTGAAATCCCCCGCCCCACCTCCATGAAATGCCTCCTCACCTTTGTTTTCACTCCTTTTGTAAATACTTTATGTAAATATATTAAACAGAATAATATTAAGTTATAACTAACACAATAAATGTTTTATATAAGTAATATTATCAGTGTTTGTCCATTATAATCTAACAGCATGTATATTTGTTTCAGGTATAATAAGAAAATAAATCTGTTTTGATTCTGGGCACCGGTCATTACAATAATCACTTATAAATTCGTTTACACCGATCAAATGACACACTCTAAGCTTGTTGGTCTACTGAAACGTGACATTGGCGAGTTGTGGTGCCCCTTCCACAGAAGCCACTAGAAAGAATAGAATAGAATATTATTGACAAATTCATACAAAATCATTATTTTATTTATTATAATATACCTACAGAACAACATCTGCCGGGTCAGCTGGTCTATAAATAAAATTGTTTATTTAAAGTCACTATTAAGAGCATAAATTGAAATTGCTTTTTCAGCACCAGAAGACAGAATTATAATGGAATATCAATAGAAATATGTCATGTGAGAATGTCTCATAAACTTAGTCACACTTTAGACTCATCTCTTTAACATATTTAGTAACACTTAAATTCAGAATAGGTGATGATGATGATATCAATGTCATCATCTTACTCCACTTTGAAACAGACCATAGTAAAATATGTTTTAATGGAAGATAAAGAAACAAGCATATTGGTCACTTGATCAAAACTGATCACCACCACCAACTCTTTTGCAACACCATCTTGAATAACAGGCATACTATGGATCTTTCAGGTGTACACAAATTATATAAATTTAGTTCTTTTATTCTATAATCGAACTTCTATTGAACACCCAACCAGTATGTTTTTTGCTACCCAATATACTAAATATGTTCCGATAAGATAGTAAGCAGTTCCGATAATGCCTACTGAAGGCTAGTAGAATACGTTAAATTTCTATAACAAAATTTATTTGTCAAGGTTATACAACCACAGCAAAAAATATAAAATGACTAACTAAATCATTCTTAAATATGACCATCACAATTTGCCTTCTTTGGCACTTCTCGGGTAGGCAAGCATAAGACAGTTAGAACTGACAACTTGTCATGGATTAAACCGACGACAGAAATTATACCTACATTATGATTTATGAGTAATTATTATTATATCTTGTTCGCTTAGTGTCAGAGTTTCAACCTGTTTGCGCTCCCATAAGAGTTTTGACATCGCACATGACGTGATTCATGATTGTGAGATATAAAATATGACATTTCCGGAAATAAAAATATATTGTTTAGTAATCAACAATAACAGCGCCTGCTGGTGCAGCCACAAGCCATATCACAAAAATTGAATTGAATTGAATAACAGCGCCATTTTTTTAGTTGTTGTGTTTTCGTGTACTTTATATCAGGTGCGTGAATTATTAAGCTAATTACATTAGTTATTCGTTTTGTGTTGATTTGTTTATTGTTAATTATATTTAGAGTTTGTATTGGGAAAGAAAAAGATGTTGCTGTGTGTTTTTGTGTTTAAAATTGGTAACAAGAAAGGATTTAAAATATAATGGAGAAATTCCAGTGTCGCGATAGTGGCGAAAATACGATTTGTTTACAGAAATTAGGTTTTTAGAAAGACTGCTGCCGGTTGTTGATTCCACAATTAGGTACCTACGTATCCTTTTGCATAAATTTCCAATACCAAATATTAGTTTAACTCAACAAAAAGGTAAAACTATGAGATATTTCAATGCCAAGTAGTATGAAAAATACACTTGGCTAGCTGGATGCCTCCATTCCAATTTATTGTTCTCCTTGACCTGATGTTTATTTTCTACAACGAAGACTGTGTGGAATGATATTGGTTACGGTGACTTGAATAATTTGAGAAATCTTGCTAGAAAACACGATCAATCTGACAGAACGGCAGAAAAATGTTAGTAAGTGAACTTATATTTATCCTTATAACAGAAACTAAATTTTTAAATATTAATCGCAACTACGACTAGTTAGGCTTACAGTGCCTACCGCGCTGGAAAACCAATGCACGCCCCTGTCCGGGGGCTACCAGTTTTGCAAGTGATGTGGGCTATCTATCAACTTCATCGAATTAATTCTTTACTAAGTAACATTAGTTATTGAAAATAGCATCATTATGGATTATGTCACATATTCCTGCCCCCCCCCCCCCCACCCTTCCCTTCTGACCAAGCAATTTATAAAATTCGCATTCAATCTTTATTGAATATTCATCACATACTGATAGGGAAAGATGTAACAGGTTTACAGGCTAAACCAGTACCAGATAAACAGGGTGAGAGAGTGAGATGGCTTGTGTGTTGGTACGGGATAGCAAGATGCGCGTACGCCGCGGCTCGCGTCCTTCACAGACGGTATGTTATACAGGATGGGTTTTTGTCGCAACATAGGGCTGTCACTACAATAACAATTTAAAATGTCAAATAATTTGAGAATATTGGATGTTATTATATTTAATTAATACGTTATTGGATTTTATTCAAACGTTGTGAGCCTTCTTGAGTGTAAATTCAGCTAAGATTCGTCTTTAATCAATACGACACGTGTTTCGCCTCTACACGAGGCATCCTCAGGAGATGTTGACTGGGAGTCTTGGAGTCAGAATTTGGCGAGTCAACATCCCCTGACTCATGTAGGTTACGGCAATGACACTTATGAATGTCAAAAAAATTTTTTTTTATTGAATCTATCGCTACTTCGTAAAGGGTTGAGCTAATGAGAAGAAGTAGCAAGAAACTCCATGCCACTCTTTTAAATCAAGATAATATATCAATAAGAAAAATAATATAAATTCTTATTCTATTTGCTTCTTTTATATATTATGTGTGCCGTCTTCGTCTGCTGCAGTAGGTACTGCCACCACACAGACATTTCATATTTGTTTCAAGGTGACGGATTGACAGCGACGTGATCAGTCTCCAGACGTATCACGCTACGCCTTAGCTAGTTTTGGATTGAGTTTCAGATCAGATACCGCTTAAAATCGTGATAGAATTGTGAAATCCGACATGTTTCAGTTATGGTTCCTAGACAACTCTATACTTAACATATTTTGCATGTCAAGTGACGAAAAATATTGCATTATAAATAATATTATGTTAACATCTTATAAGTAATGTTAAGCATTTATATGATGAATATGGATGTTTGTTTCCGAGTCATGGATGTTTAAGTGTATTTATGTATGTTTATATGAATTTATGTATGTTTAAATAAGTATATTGTATTAAATATATCGTTGTCTTGTAACCCATAACACAGATAATTTGTGTAAAATCTTAACTACAATGTTTCTTGCAAAGAAAATTTCATTTCATTTCAATCGTCTGCTCGATACTTTAATTATTTACATCCAGTTTCTCACAATTATTTAAGCCTGTACAAGTCAATCGTGAATACCTCCGGAATAACTCGCAAGTGGCAACCCTGCCTGCAGGTGAACTACCGTTGGTGACATGGTAATTGCATCAAGATTAGACGTGAACCTGGGAGTAAATGGGATGTTAATTGATTGATTAAAGATTTCTCGTATTAAATGGCTCGTTTAAAGACATTTTTAGAGTTTGTTTTCTATGTTAAACATACTTGCAACGATATGTTTATCGGTATTAAGGTTATTCATATTCTACATCGCACAAGTGATCGTTTTTGGCCGCTGTCTATGGTCAATTTCAATACTATTTTTTTTTAAATGAAAATAAGGGACGATACGAGTAGGACGTTCAACTGTTGGTAATTGATATGCCCTGCCCATTACAATGCATACATTACATGCCGCTCAGGATTCTTGAAAAATCTAAAATTTCTGAGCGGCACTACAATTGCTCTCGTCACCTAGATACATAAGATGTTAAGTCACATTTGCCCAGTAATTTCACTAGCTACGGCGCCCTTCACACCGAAACACAATAATGCTTACACATTACTGCTTCACACCCATAAGATAGCCGGCGTCCTCTGCAAAGGAGCCTAAATTGGAGAAACGGTACGATTTTCTGCTTTTAGCATTTCAATAACCATTCTACGGATTGGTATAAGTAATGATCTTTTTCTTCAATACATCTTGTTTTGTTAATTGGCATTTGTATGACATTGACAGATAAACGTTTAAGGACTTTTCTAGAAGTCTTTCTATACGCAGAATTCCCGCTGGATGCTTCAGCTACAACTTACCACCTTTTTTATTTAATTTTTTAATCTTGTACATATTATTTAGAACACATATATATTTGTGAACCGTATGACATGCATTGGAGTCTATCCATCCATTTTTTTTCAATGGTAGTTTTTTAAGATTAAGATTTGTTTGGTTTTGATTTCATTATTGATTTTTATATCCAGAATGTGTTCTTAGATGTCACGTTTATTCTCCTATCAAATCTATTTTGGTTTTAGATTTGCCAAAATGTAATGCATTTCCTAAATATATATAGAACACTCTAGGCATCTAAGCTCCATAGTTATACTATCCACACTGTTATTATTATTATAGACATGATATTTTTTATTTCTGTATGTTTATTAGGTTCTCAATCACACCTAAACGGCTGAATGGATCTCAATAACACAAATATAGTTTATTTGCTGTATTTTTTATGACAACAAGGGACGAGACGAGCCGGACGTTCAGCTGACGGTAATTGATACGCCCTGTCCATTACGATGTAGTGCCGCTCAGGATTCTAGAAAATCCTGAAAATTCTGATTGGCACTACAATAATTGCGCTCGTCTCCTTGAGACGAGCGTTGATGTTAAGTTTCATTTTCCCAGTAATTTAAATAGGTACGGCGCCCTTCAGAGCGAAACTCATAAATCCTTACACATTGCTGCTTCAGGGCAGAATAGGCGCCGTTGTGGTACCCATAATCTAGCCGGCATCCTGTGTAAAGGAGCCTCCCACTGGTAAAACGTTTTAGTACTTACGTATAGAATAAGTTTTAGTGATGTCAAGCGTACTATAAGCTATTATATCATAATATTGTAGAATGTATTCGTTCGTGTTACAAAATGGAAAATATTACGTTACATAATCGGACAAGACTGCACCTACGCAAATTTAGCCCAGATTATTATAAAGTTTCGTTCAATATTCGCCCACCGCCTTGAGTATTTTTGAATAATTCAATATTTACTCAGACAACATGACTGACTTAGGTGGCGAGTTGTTGCTGTAAGCAAGTTTCGTAAGAATTGTATTTATAAATGGCGGGAAGGACTCCGAGAATTTGTGGCTTGAGGTTGTGAATGAAGGTCATTTGAACGGAATAATCTCGCATTCTCCGTGTAACTTCCAAACTGAAAACCTCTTTAACCGACTTAAAAAAGGAGGAGGTTCTCAATTCGATCGGTATTTTTTTTATGTATGTACACCGATTACGCTGAGATTTATGATCCGATTTACGTAATTCTTCATTAGTTCGATGCGGAATAGATGGTCGCTGGTCCCATCAGATTTTTTACATAGTTTTGACCAGTAGTTTTCATTTTATGCACACGTTTTATGAAAATTTTTGCTTACGTGGATGATGTAATTCTTTTTGTGTACGATTTTTCTAGCAGTTTTCATTCAGGTTGATTATATATTATTATTATTAACTGACACTAAAAAGTAAAAAATAAAAAAACTACGTTTAAATAAACTGACTCCGAAAATTTGTGGCTTGAGCACTCGTTAATTACCTACGTCAAAGTATGAAGGTTCTTTGAACGGAAAAATCTCGAATTCTCCGTGTTAGTTGCAGCCTGAAAACCTCTTTTTAATAATTAGCTAGGCTAGATTATGGGTACCACAACGGCGCCTATTTCTGCCGTGAAGTAGTAATGTATTTCTGTCTGAAGGGCGCCGTAGCTAGTGAAATTACTGGGCAAATGAGTCTTAACATCTCATGTCTCAAAGTGACGAACGCAGTTGTAGTACTGCCCAGAATATTTGGGGTTTTCAAGAATCCTGAGCGGCACTGCATTGTAATGGGCAGGGCGTATAGTTTACCATCAGCTGAACGTCTTGCTCATCTATGTTCTTAAAACTATTTCACAGCATTTTGAAGTAAGCGTAATAATATAAAAAAAAATACAATCGAATTGAGAACCTCGTCCTTTTTGAAGTCGGTTAAAAATATTTTTTTTTTACGCAGTTGTGTAATTTTGACTACAAATATTATCCAAAACATGGTCATCCATTGAACATTATACTTTTTATTTAACGACTTGCGAATCACTAACAGCAATGTGGTTGTTTTTTCTACGAACAAGTCGGCGTCAATTTCGCCTTTTAATGACCATTTATTGTAGGGCACAGTTATTCGCTCCACGAGTACCGAGTTGTTTACATTTGGGTTGAATTACCGTCATACGCAGAACAGTGAGCCTTTTGTAAACACTATTAAGGCTGGGGACCGAGCCAGTGGCCTTGAGGAATCGAACGGAGCTAGGTTATTACCTCTTTCGCACAAGATCGCCATAGTTTTCATTCAGAAATATAAAAAAATATAGAAAAATAACAACACTATGTCATGTTAAATAGTATTGGTGTACTATTAATAAATTTTCGTAACTTTTTTATCTAGATTTAATGATCAGTATAGTTCCAACTGTAAAAGTTAGTTCGATGGTTTTTTTTGCGCACTGTCTAAAAAAATATAAATGTAAAGAAAAAATGAATTTTCATCTCATATTGTGTGGATATTATAATTATTTTATGTAAAAATACAGGCTTTATGTAACCCGTCAAGAAATGGTTTCAGTTATGTGCTGTTTTGGCGATTTTTTGGGATAGCAGCCTTAAGCTCTGTTCAGAATATTGGTCCCTACATACGTCCGTACATACGTCAAACATACTCCCCCTGATTTGCAGGAGATTACATCCCTGGCGTCTTGCATTCTTATTGATGATCGAGATTATGGAATCCATATGTATATGTAAAAAAAGCCGGTTAAACCAACCGAAACAGTCAATTTCAGACCAATAAGACCATTGCCGGGAAGCAATGGTTGCAGCTGATTTCTATCCTGCCAAACTATCTTTTGTTTCTATGTATGTTGTTAAATATACATACACTTTTATAATTAGTCGTTGTTCAGGCATTATCTATAAGTAAATTTAAATGTTTTATAATAAAAATGGCTCTGTCGTTAATCCTACTACTCCAAAGGTGAATATTAGCGACCGGACAGCATGGGACTAGATTATGATTATTTTATAGCAATAACAATGACAGTACAATATTGTATATTTTATTAAAATCGGCGCAAAAAAGGAATGCTGGGAGAGTTTCTTGCGCCTTTTCTTCTCGCTCAGAGCGCCATTTGTTTTTCGAAGCAGTGGAAAGTTTGAAATGACATCAAAAATAATTCTAAACGAATCAATTTTGAGAAAATAAATGCCTTTTGTTTCAATTCTTTATAATTCTCATTTTAGCCATGAACCATACTGACAGATATATTCGCTGTTAGTTTAAAATTATGTACATCCGATAACTCGCAAATTCAATGCGCAATATATATATGTAAAATATAGTAAGTGACGCTATTTACAAAATATACTATGACCTAATTTGCGTCAAAATAGATAGATAGATTCTCTATGAATGAAGTTTGGTAAAATAAATGACTTTATGGCTTTTATTGATTCAAAATCTCACCCCTTTAATTTTAGATGTTATACTTCCTTAGTCGCGTTATGAAAAAATGGTGACAGTAAAATTTTAAGATGCGCGCGCATCACTGTAACACAAAAGTAACAGGTTGATGTTGGTTCCTAAAATTTTTTCGTCATTCGTTATTTTTTTCTTGGTTTCTTCGTCCATTATTAGGACAGGCAAAGGGTTCAAGCCTATACAGCCAAAGCCATCTTCGTAAAATTTTTACAAAATTGTTCTTTCTAAAAACGTAGAATAGCACCAGGAATAAATCATTTTAATGATTTTTGCTTCGTTAGTATGCACACACTTTTTTTTTTATTTTCATAGCGGCAATCATGTAAACAAATTTTTCTGTGAGTATAAATTTTGATTAAAATATGTAATATTGGTAATATTGAGACACTTTTGACACAAATTATCTTACTCCATATTTAGCATAATATATAGCCTGTGTTATAGGTTGCAAGACAAAGATATGTATTTAATACAATATACTTACTTAAACATACATAAATACATTTAAATATCCATGACTCGGAAACAAACATCCATATTCATCATATAAATGCTTGCACCTACCGGGATTCGAACCCGGGACCTCTAGCTTAGTAGGTAGGATCGCTAACCACTAGGCTATACAGGTTCCAATTTTCGTTGATTATGCGAAATTGGTTGCGTGCTCTGCAATTATGTTTCTCAAGATGACTGGTTAAGCCTGTGCAACTTTGGATGACGAATTATTAACATTATACAGAGACAAGCAGTTGTACTACGTACTGTGTTGAAACATATAACCTATTTGAGCGCCATTATAAGTTGGGAAATTTGAACTATAATTACCTTAATATCGGTATAAGTATAATGGACTTTTAATAGTTGCAAAATAGCTTCTATTAGTATTGTGATTATGAAGAAAACCTGATGTTCTAAATTCAAATATTTCTATTCTAAATTTGGTAAAGAAATCGTTTATTTAAAATTGTTTGAATCTACCACACATTCGGTAGAGAAATCCCTCAATCCTTCGACGAGCGGGCGCAAGAAACTCGGCAGGATTTTTTATTATATTAAATGTTTGGTATCCTAACTAATGCTATAAATACTAATGTTAGTTTTCCTGTTTAGCTCACTTCACTACTCGGCTAATCTTAATGAAATTCTGCTCGCATTTGCAATACTTATACTTTTTAATTAAACTTTAGCAAAGTGGTAATTGTATAGCAATCCTTTTTCGAATGGATCGTAGAATCTGACATTCAATAAGTGATTGAAAAATGCAATGGAATGAATCTATTAATTATAATATTTATTGTTCTGTTAGACGATTCTCATGGCTCACTTAAGAATAAAATACTAACATGCTTTTAAGTCACACTATAAACTAACTATAAACCTAGTAATTTAAATTAATTTTTACATTTACTTTTATTTATACTTAGTTATAAAACGCTTACTTTAAATTATTATTATTTATCAATGCTGTGCATTTCTTTTATAGGTGTGCATATTAGAATTGTAAATAATGTTAAGTTTATATTTGTAAAATATTTTTTGTTTATATTTGTATAGTAAAATAAATAAATAGACGATTCCTCAGAGACTGAGCTATTTTATACTGTATGTAGTATGTAGGTATGTACATTATTGAGACTGTATCCGGCGCAGGCGCCTCTCAACCGTCTGTTAGATAAGGCGTTATCATCTCATTGTTGCTCGCTCCTATCTCGATGGGTACTTGACCAATCATACCCTCGCCCCGGTCATTGACAGGGTTACATTTAGAAGCATGCGAAACCCTTATCTTAAGTGAAGACCAAATTAATTCATATCGTGTCTCGAACTTGAGTATCATATGTGTCGGGCCTAATTTACAAGAGACAATCACGGATGAGTAAAAAAGAAGGACTCCACGCCGTGATATTAGCAAGTGAAGCACCGTTATGCTAGTGTGTGTGCGGTTACGGGGGATATTAGTTAAACAATTTTTTCTCCCTTAAATAATCATATGTGGCCAAAAATACTTTTATAGTATCGTTTTTAACGCTTTTTCACAACGCATGACGGCATTTCTAAAATATTTTATTGAGACGCAAACTGATCCGTCACAGACGATGACAATTCTCATAATGGCCGCCTATCGGCCTGTAGTAGTGTATGTGTGTGCGTGGGGCTATGTATTTACACGTTAATCGGCTTGTTTTGGTGCTGCACTTTTATGTAAGGTGACACGGTGTCCTTATTTTTTTACTAGTCTGTGGAGACAATAAATACGATAGTAAAGGCATTTATGAATTCTTTTTGATGTCATTTCTAACGCTGCTACCGCTTCGCAAACAAATGGCGCTCTGAATGGCGAGAAACTTTTTGCGCTCTTTTTAATAAAATGTACAATATTGTACTGTCATTGTTATTGCTATAAAATAATCATAATCTAGTCATCAGTTGTAGAGAGGCATCATAAAATGCATCTTTGTATCCTCGCTGTAGTCATGTAGGTGATCCTTTGTTGGATGATCCTGGTATTATGTAATGACTAATAATATACATTACAACTTACAACAGTATTATTGTTGGCAATTTGTGATAATAATATAAGAAGAGGTAACTATAGAGTAACTCTACATTACGAATCTATTTTAAAGGATTACAGACTACCCTTCATATGATTTTTGAAAGATTACATTTTTTTAAAATTTCGAATATCTTTCTATATCGTTGCAGTCATCGTTTTTAGGGTTCCGTAGCCAATTGGCAAAAAACGGAACCCTTATGGATTCTTCATGTCTGTCTGTCTGTCTGTCTGTCCGTCCGTATACCACAGCCACTTTTTTCCGAAACTATATGACCTGATATATACTATTGAAACATTTAACACATTCAACATTTTCAAACAAAAATAGAAAAACACTATAGTTTTTGGGGATTCCCCATACTTAGAAGTGAAACTCAAAAAATTCTCTTCATCAAATAGGTTTGATGAAGAGAAGAAGAGAAAAATGATTCGAAATATGAAGTCTCTAATATCATTTTTTTCTAAACTGAATAGTTTGCGCGAGAGACACTTCCAAAGTAGTAGTAAAATGTGCCCCCCCCCCCCATGTAACTTCTGAATTAAGAGAATGATAAAAATAAAAAAAATATATTATGTACAATACCATGCAAACAACCACCAAAAATTGGTTTGAACGTGATTCAGTAAGTAGTTTTTTTTAATAGGTACTTCATACATCGTTAACTGCATTCAATCAACTCAAATATATAAAAAAAATTAATAAACATAAGAACTTTTATATTATGTTACTTGCTGTTACAGAACCCTCCACGGGCGACTCCGCCTCGCTCTTGGCCGCTTTTTTGAATGCAAATTACTTTAAATAATCTTAGCATTAATCGTTCTTTTTGTTTTAAGTTAAATTATTTACAAACTGGTTTATTCTGTTTCACCGTTTGTATGACTCAGTTTTAACGTCACTCAAGTGCACTCACTGTGTGTGTGTGTGTGTTACGTTTCAATTATATAACTCTTCATCGGAAGCTCTGTGATGCATGATGCAATTAATCAGGTCGGTCTTTGTTTTAACGAAGTTGATCGATATTTTACTATCTTCGAAGCAATTGTGTGGAAGCGAAGTATTGATACAAGTATTTTTGTAATTATTATATCGTAATAGAAAACTGCTGTATTTATGTGCCAATATTCATGCCCCATACGGGATACATAATAATAAATTAGGATGGGCTATCCAAACTAGGATAGTCCGTGACATGGGGGTCAGTCTCTTCCCAGTTGTGCAATGTAAAATGTCAAAGAAAAGAAACATCAACATATTTTAAGGTGACTAACAATGGTGGTTATGCAACTTATGATGACAACCATGACTATTTTATGTATAATTTAGGGTGTGTATGGTGTGTGTGTGTGAATATGTGTTTCGCATTTTATTTATCTAATATGGATTGACGATCTGGTCAAGTTTTCCGGAATACGTTGGATGAGGGCAGCGCAGGACCGATCGTCGCGGAGATCTTTGGGGGAGGCCTTTGTCCAGCAGTGGACGTCTCCCGGCTGATGATGTTTCAAGTAGGAAAATGTAACATCGTAGGTATATTGTGTAATAAATACATAAACAAATAGTTGGTGTACTACTTTGTTCTGCCGCCAAATAGTTGCAAAGCAGTCTCGGCGTTGAATTACTAAAAATATGCAAAGGTTGTCATATAAACATTCTATAATGAGTCGACGTACAACCATTTACGCACAGGTGATACGAATAATTAAATTTAAAAAAAGTTCACTTAGTAGGAAATTAGTGTTGCGCCATAAGAAGACCAAACACGTACAATGATATGATTCGTCAACGTAACATGGCTAAATCTGAGTACCGAGACGCAATAGAACGAATCGGTACGACCGAGGCAATCGCGGGAAGGAGGGGGACGCCGCTCTTATTCGTATCGCATCCCATCGGTCTAGCCGCGGAATTGACTCACTGTATTATATAAAATATTTGCTACACTGTGGTTTCATTTTGAAGATTTAAACAAGAACGCTTATATTTTGTTTATTTAGTATTTGAATAGTTTTCTTTCCCGGTGGCGGCAGGCTCATTTTTAGACACAGCGTCCTTTTTCTGCCTCCAATCAGAAGTGTACAAGAACTATATTTTTTCATTCAGTTTGCAGCGTTACGTAGTTAGTGGAATACGCATTTCAATCCAATTGCCTATAATATGATATACACGCCCCTGAGGCAGGGTGTATCTGTTACTATCAGTTGAACATATCTCGTCACTTCTACCATTGACAACATTGTACGTATGTAAACTCGAACGTGATAGTATGTAACGCGTCAGTGCTAGTAGGAATGAATCGTGAGCTGGGCCGGGTTCCGCGAACAGTGCTCGGGAGATGTATAACGTTTATTGTGTGAGTGCAATCGAGATGCAGCGTGGACGGAGGTGTCACCAAGTAGGGCCGCGGCCGGACGCTAACGGTCGGGCGCATTCCGCCCCTGTTCCCTCCAACCTCCAATACCCTCTTGTCACTATTTATTTGTTATACAATTATGTGTGGCATAAGCTATAAATACATGATCGGATATTGAACCATCGGCCGCGGTCCGTAGACAGACCATCCATATTTGATGGTATGTCGAATTGTTCATAGCACAAAACCATTACTGTTTTTTTTCGGTGGACACTGCGATATAATATGGTCCGCTACCCGACCGATGGTTTGCCGTATCAAATCCTACAATGTGTTTGGGCTATTTATTACTTAAATATCTCTGTGAATCTTGAATATCAGGCCATTTTTCATAAGGGGTTTCGATTGTAGGAATCCCAGTTCCGGAATTTTTTGTTTTTTTTTACTTACATCCATTATAGTTGTATGGAGATATGGTAAATATATACCCCCTTATTCATAATAGTCTGCTAACTTAAAGCATTGCTAATTCTCACTCTGTCTAATTCTATTGACCTAAGTCAGAATGAGAAATAACACTCTGTAGCAGCTGTTAAAAAATGAGAATGCTTATTATTAAATACATCTATATTTTTCTATAAAGTCGCTTTTTAGCATAATACACTTGTAGTATATCTTTTCTAAACTTAATATTCCTGTCTTCATCATCTTCCTATCTCTGTCCTTTCAAATAATCCTTCGACTTTGGAAATAGATGGAAATCACTGTGGGCTTGGTTGGGTGATATAGGATGCTCAAGTATTTCTAAACAAACACCTCGAATTACAGCCATAGCAAGCCTGTGAGCCGGGGCATTATCTTGATGGAATAAAACAATTGTTGCTAGTTTGCCCTTCGTTGCGTAGGTTTTATTTCTTTGCATTTAAATTGTAACAGTAGCTCTATGGTCGAGATGTTTAGTAATGACTAGAGACCGGATTAAATGCTACAAAAAATGCCCAAAATATGCATGCAGATATGCAAGTAAAATAGCTAAAATATGCACGAATATCCATAAAAAAGGCCAAAATATGCATACGTCATATGTATATGTCATATATTTAAATATTGTTTTTTTTAAATAAAGGCTTGTACTGACAATCGTATTTGTGAAAAAAACTATCACAAGATATACCTACTTAGGTAACAATGAAATTTAAGATTTACCTTTAAAAATATGTACTACTGAGTACTGTTCTAAATGTTGTGTAGACAAATTGTGTCTATGATCGCTCGCTATTATGCATAATAATTTTTTTTCTAAAATATGCAACTCTAAAAAGGTACTAAATATGCAATATGCAGTTGCATATAATCCGGTCATGGTAATCACCATTGTTTACCATTCCAGTAAAGAGAGCCCATTATCTCTCCGGTCGAACGACTCGCTCTTAAATTTTTTGAGCAAGTGGAAATGATGGTATATTCATAGGCTGCAATTTTGCTTCTGCATCATATTGGTGAAGCCAGTTTTAATCCATGGTTATAATTCGAGCTAAGAAACGTAAATGTATATGTTGTTGTAGTTGCTTAAAGCTCGAGAAATATTTAGTCTTATTTGTGCATCAGTAAGTTTACCAGTGGGAGGCTCCTTTACACAAGAAGCCGGCTACATTGTAGGTACCACAACGGCGCCTATTTCTGCCGTGAAGCATTAATGTATAAAGATTACTTTCTTTCGATCTGAAGGGCGCCGTAGCTGTGTGTGTAGTGAACTTACTGGGCAAATGAGGCACAAAATCTTATGTCTCGAGGTGACGAGAGCAATTGTAGTGCCGCTCAGAATTTTTGGGTTTTTCAAGAATCCTGAGCGGTACTGCATTGTAACGGCAACGTAAAAAAAGCTAATTCTATGAATTTTCACGCACGAGGTATGAACACTAGTCGATACCATTCGAAATCTTAGCACACACAATAATCCTACCTCAGAGTTGAAATGTCTTATTATTATGTATTATACGTAGTGCTAGCAAAAGTACAAGGTGAATCAGTAACTGGCCACTGAGGTCATGGTGAGGACCGGTTCTTCTTGAGGCTCCCGATGACGTCACAGAAGATTCTACGGATCTGTAATCGCGATTTGTAGTAAACACGTTTAAAAATATCTTTAGTAGATATAACTTCATTTCGCGATTATTTTATATTATGTATAAGAGATTTCCACTCATTTAGTTGTACTGGATCATCATATCTCCGGAACCGTAAGGCCCGAGACTTGAAGTTTGGTAAAATCTTGCATTTTTGCGATTTTCGAAATTTCACCCGTAAGAGGTGCTGCGGGGTTGGTAAGGCATAAAGGCATAAAAGGCATTTATTTTCTCAAAATTGATTCCTTAAGAATTCTTTTTGATGTAATTTCTAATATACTAGATACTACTGCCGCTTCGGAAACAAATGGCGCTCTGAGAGAGTAAAAGCGGCGCAAGAAACTCTCCCAGCATTCTATTTTGCGCTCTTTTCAATAAAGATATTATACAATATTGTACAGTAATTTGTATCGCTAAAAATGACATAATGGATCATTCAGAAATACGTTATTGTTTTATTTTTGTTTCATCGGTATAGATTTAAAATTTATTAGAGTTTTTTTTTTAATTAAGAGCAGAACAACGTCTGTCCGAACGGGTCAACTAGTTAATTAGTTATAGATATTTGTTTCGCCGTATTGGCATTACTGTCATCATGTTATCTTTTATCTTTAAACGAGCAATTCTTGTATATTATATAATCTGAATCTCGGAAACGGCTCCAACGATTTTAATGATATTTAGTATACAGGTAGTTTCGAGGGCGAGAAATCGATCTAGCTTTAAATAAAAAGAAATATAGTTTTATCCGTGTTTTAATTAGAATATGATGATAAATTTCGCCATACAAGACTATAATAGCTCAGATGGGACATTGGGTGAACCGGAAATACAGAAGACCCCGGTTCGAATCCAAATGTACTATTAGTTTTTTTTTGTTCAAGTTTTGTACATTCTCAAAAATCCGAGCAAGGCTCGGTCGTCCGGATATTGAATTAATTTAACGGTGATAAAGTATTTTTCTTAAGTACTCTCTGCTGGCTTAAAATTAACTCGCTTGATTTCGAGTACTTCTTCGTTATCCTAAAATATTTTTTGTGTCGTTATCGTTATCCATAAGGTTAACTCTTAGCGCGGTGCCTATTTCGTGGGTCTGGTTATTATATTTGCTTGGTTTGACTTCATTTACTTCGCTTATTGTTTTACTTTAACATTCAAATAATTGTGGGGAGTAATAAAAGCGGGAGCTCCTTTGCACCAGATGCCGGCTAGATTATGGGTACCACAACAATAAGAAGCAGTAATGTGTAAGCATTGCTGTGTTTCGGTCTGAAGGGCGCCGTAGCTAGTGAAATTACTGGGACAAATGAGACTTAACCTATCCTATGTCTCAAGGTGATGAGCGCAGTTCTAGCAAAGAAAAAAATTTTGGGGTTTTTCAAGAATCCTGAACGTCCTGCTCGTCTCGTCCCTTATTTTAATAAAATATTTTCATAAAAAATATTTCATGGGTAAGCCTATTATTGCTGGCTTTGACTTCATTTACTTCGCTTATTGTTTCACTTAAACATTGAAATAATATACATAAAAAAAATGTTACAAATCGTACCCGTATCACTACAGCAAGAAGTAAATAATTTCTGAACGGTTGCTGTATGACTCAGAAGGCAGACTGTCTAAATGCAAAACTTGGACTCATGACAAAGTCTGATTTCAAGAACCGTAACGAAACTCACAACTGTGATTGAAGGCCACTGCCGATTTCCAAGGCAAAATATTGGTTTTTATTGAATTATCACTGACTAATTTAATCGGCTTTCGACTCATTTGCTCTATTTATATCTCGAAGAGTGTTCCAGCTGTTTTAACTCATTCCTGCCGCCGTATTCTACCTTCGCAAGACACGCCACAAATAAGATTATCATCCCCACCATCTGGATGTGTGGCGGTTGTCGTAAGAGACGACTAATCGCTTCTTCGATGTGGGAGAGTCACGTTGCCGCCCTTTCACGACAGCAGGAGTAGGTTGGGATGTATTATTACCAAACTGGCACAGACATCCTTGTTAGTGTCGATAACGCTGTGTCTTCTCTCGAGTCATTTATTGAAAAAGCCAATCGTTTTCAAATAAACTCCCATAAGAAAATTTCCGCGTTAACAACTAAAGAGACCCTATTGTTTCAATAACAGCTCTTCGACACCACTCTATACATCACATTTTATGGAGTATCTTTCGCACCTAGAAGCTAAGACCCTTTTAAATCCAATTTTAGGCGCTAGACAGGAAAAAACAGTGCCGTCTAGAGACGGCCAAAAGGTAGATAAATAGTTTTCGAAACCATCAGTCCATACGAATGGCAGTGAGCAGGGCACATAGTTGGACGGACAGATGGCCGGTGGGGCAGAAAAGTTCTCGGATCGCGACCACGTACCGGAAGACGCAATGTTGGTCCCCCACAAGATGGACCGACGATCTGGTCAAGATCGCCGGAATACGCTGGATGAGGGCAGCGCAGGACTGATCGTCGTGGAGATCTTTGGGGGAGGCCTTTGTCCAGCAGTGGACGTCTTCCGGCTGCAATGATGATGATGAAAGATGATACGAAAACTGTTTCCGTTTTACTTTTGGGGATCGCGCAGCTGCTACTCCACAGTACACGTAAAATCTTCAAAATGATGTCCAAATAATCTTCCATATTTATACATCATTTCAAAAACAGATATTTTGTATCATAACCATTCGGGTTTTTAACAGATAACAATTTCACTACCAAGCTGTTGACTTGTAAGAATTTCGCAAGATGAGATAATATTTCCAAAAAATTGCATGTATACTGTACATAATTATACTAGTTTTGAATACTTACATGTTGATATCAATATGATTTTTAACTTTCACTGATATGTTTTCACTTTATTTATACACGCACTGATTAGTGTCAGATGTTTTCTTATATTCACATAATCTAAACTAATATTATAAAGAGGAAACATTTGTGTTTTTTTATGTATGTTTGTAATGTTTTCACAAAAAAGTACTGGACTAATTTCTAATATTCTTTCTTATTCACTATTAGAAAGCTGCATCTTCACTGAGTCACATATACTATATAACATTTATAAAAAATAGGGATCCTTACTAAAAATTCAATAATATTACCCAAAAAATTTGTAAGCGCGTGTGCTGCGGAAACTATTGATGATAGAACAAAAAAAATGTTCTACAGTATTATAGAAGGTTCAACTACTGTATAGTCCAACTTAGTAGATTTAATACTACCAAGAGATCGGTATCTAGTGAAACCGCGGGGTATTGCTAGTATTATATATAAGTGGACCAAAGTCTGTACAAAATCTATAGTTAGAATAACTTTGCGATAAATAATATTTACTTATTAAATAATAACTTTATTAAATCATAATAATGAAATTATTTTGTTTCAATCTGCCAACATTAATTACCTAATTGAAAATTATTAACGCATATTTAAGTCAAAGATCATTATTATCTGTTACGTAGGTGTCTTAAAATAATAGATTAGTGAATTTCTACTAAAAATATATTAAAAGGTCACAGAAGATCTGGACAAACGTCTCGCGCTATAACTTCGTGAATGAACGCTAGTAGGACATTAACAACATCGCTGTATTTATTTGCTTTTTAAATGTTTTGCTAAAATAAACATGTTATTTGTATTTTGTTGTGGGCTTGGGCTAAAGTATATCTGTTGAGTATTTGATCTATGATTTTATGATTTTGTAACCAAACCAAGATCAATGATCGCCCCCACCCTATCATTTTACTGGAAAAAGTACAACAAAATATCATTTTACAGTGCGGTTTTCAAGTATCTTTCTTTCACTAACAAATAACTATAATTCCTTGCGGGTTGTTTACAGGACGATACAACCAGCGTACAAAAAAATCAAGTACAACTGAAAGGCCGGACACGTACTGCAGACGCCTCTGGTATTGCAGAGAGTATAGCCGATAGGCAATCAATTACCAGCAGATGATCGGTACGATAGTTTTTCCTCCCTATTTAAAAAAAAAATCTAGAGCAGTCCAATCAAGTCGAACTTTTTTTGCACTCAATTTATTTTCACCTTCTCTGCTACGTGACAATTTCAGATTTCACTACGTCTTCTCGTTCTCCTGTTCCTGTTCTGCTATTCATAATTTTAATTCAATATTTATACGATTGTAATAGTCGTTTTTAAATTCATGTGGCATTATCAAAGCTACTATTACTATGTAATAAAGCTAATGTTTTATTTTGGCACTGCAGTCGTAAATCGCGCCGTGAAAATTGAAGCACGACTTGTTCCAATTCAATTTTCTATTTATAATATGCTGACTTCACCTGCTTGTTCACCTCGCTCTATGTGGGATTGTTTGCTTAAACCACATCTACTGTATATGTTTTATGTATCTTTGTGTAAAGTATCGGCAAGCCAGTTAGTTCTTAAGCTTTGTTTAATGTGAGGAAATCCTTCTTTTAAAAGTTCTATACCTACACCGAAAATTCTTGTTGGTCCTGTGTCATTAACATCAATTTCGGATTCTGATAGGCGAAACCTAAACGAAAAAAAAAACGATAAAATTTGCAATGTAAATGTTTAGTTTTGTTTGCTTATGGTTTATTCGTTCTTTCCGTTCAGCGGCATCAACAAAAAGTGATTAAGTGTTTAAGCTTTAAAAGGGAATCACTAAGACAAAAAGACTATTTATATGTTTTTAGTCTTAGCTCACCCTATTTCATTCATATGAAAGTTCAGCTCCAAACGTCACACAATGGGTCACTGAAAATCAGTATTGTGCTGTCGAAAGTATGGACACAAATGTAACTTGAGTAGATTTCATTTTCGGAAGACCAGTAAGTGCCACACAGATCATTTATGTTTTTTTCTTTTCTATTAAGATTAACCATATATTTGTTTTCATTTACTTAATTTGTAAAGTTTTTCTTCTGAAATAAATTCATTTTCAGATACTAATAATATCAGCCAAAAATATAATAGTACAATCAAGCACTCCATAAGTGTCCATTGCTCGCTAATGCTGCCATATTTTGTTATTATTCATTTAATTTAAGCCATGACGTGTTCTGGTGACTGGTGGATCAGGTCAAGGTTCACGTGCTACATCATCGCCACTCCTTTTATTTACCGTTCCATTAAGTGCTGTTGTTGCTATCCGCAGAAGTTCTTTGTTCACTTGGTCTTCGTTTACTTTGATTATGTTATCAGTATTATTGTGTCTACTATTTAATTTGTTTATTTAGTTATTAGATATTTTATTGTACTAGCGTTAGTATGCAGAGGTTCGTTGTAATAGGTACAATACGTTGAAGTTACCAACATTCCGCAATAGATCGTTGCTGCAATCTACTGCTGTGGATATAAGATTTTAAACGAATTCCACCTTCGCACGACACGCCACAAGTTAGGATATCATCCTCACCATCTGGATGTGTGGCGGTCCTCCACAGTGCGGTTTTCAAGGAGCTTTCTTCCACGTACTACAAAGCTGTGGGTGGAATGAGCTTCCTTGTGTGTAGTTTCAGGGACGATACGACATGGGTACCTTCAAAAAAAGCGCTTACACCTTCCTTAAAGGCCGGCAACGCTCCTGTGATTCCTCTGGTGTTGCAAGAGATTGTGGGCGGCGGTGATCACTTAACAACAGGTGACCCGTACGTTCATTTGTCCTCCTATTCCATAAAAAAAAAAGAATTGTTTTCTTGTGTTAATGAAAATCATGACAAATTAATCATCATCATATCAGCTGGAAGACTTCGACTGCTGGACAAAGGCCTCCTCCAAAGATCTCCACACTGATCGGCTCATCTTATGGGGGGCCTACCAACACTGCGTCTTCCGGTACGTGGTCGCCATTCGAGGACTTCACCGCCCCAACTGCCACGTGTCCGTCGAGCTATGTGCCTTGCCCACTGCAGTTTCGCAATCATTTGGGCTATGTTGGTGACTTTTGTTCTCCTACGGTTCTCCTTATTTCTGATTCGATCTCGCAGAGAAAAATAAATACGCCGTATAAGTAGTAAAAAACGCCCGTGCGCGTGGCGTCTGTGACCAATTAATACGCTTGGCGAGCAAACCCTTGACGCGTAGACGCAGGTGCGGCACAGTTTCATATTAAATTTTATGACAATCGGATTTTGCCGTTGAAATGCGGCCCAGCCTGCCGCGCCTGGTGTACTATCCTTTAAAGTATACCTAGTGAGTTACCTGGGCATAGAATTAAAGTTTACTACTTCTATGTATTATTATTATAATTATTTGCAGAGGGTGGCTGTATGGCTAGTCCTGATTGGGTCCTAGTAACACCGCGTCCACTGCTCACTGGTCCACATAGCTGGTCGTCAAGTCCTGCCGCATTTACGAACCGCAGTAAAATCTGCAAGTTATTTCGTTTTTTATTCTGACCACACTAGGTGCTTATTTAGGCGACAGTGCCCAGTTAGCGTCCTTATGAGTATGCATAGATTTATCCTGCTCAATGATAAGGCTTCATTCGCGTTTTTGTTATTGAATGCCTTTATCAGTGCTTTGGAATGTTTCAAACCTGTTGATTTGACATTACATTTGCTTCTAGTTGACATTGGTTCCTCAAGGTCCAGAAATAGGTTCCGGACCGTATTGGACTGCTTTAGCTCCAGCTCTTGCGAGCTCATCGGCCATTTCATTGCCTTATAAATCCATGCCCATTTGAGAATCACTCTGTTTTTAAGCCTAATGTGTTTAGGCAGTAAGTGCAGTCTTTGACTAATTTTGACGCCATCGAGTCTGGGTATAAAGCCAACAGTGCTGCCTGACTGTCGACTACTATGTATAAACGAATTAGTATTATAGACATCTAACTAACTTGAATATTACGGAAAAACGATAAAAGAACAGCCAAATCTATTGTCTCACTTTAAATTGGATTCAAAGAGGTTTTTCTTCTCATGCCTTTTATTTTTTTTATACAAAATATATTATTTAGAAATGTTCTATAAGGAGTTGCAGTAAAACCCGTTCTGTTTGATAATAATTTCAAATACGGTTGTAGTAAATCATAAACATAGTGCTGCTGTTCAGTGATTACAATTTATGAACTCTCTTGCAGTCAGACTATGAGTGATGTAATCAAATTGGTAGAGGTGACATAATGTTCTTAGAAGTGGCGATTTGTAATGTCAGTTATAATACTGTTGAATATAGTGCTAGTACAACGTAATCTATGCTAATATTATAAAGAGGAAAGATTTGATTGTTTGTTTGTTTGTTTGTTTGTTTGTTTGTTTGCATTGAATAGGCTCCGAAACTACTGAACCGATTTGAAAAATTCTTTCACTCTTGGAAAGCTACACTGACCCTAGCCGACCGAGGCTATATTATATATATTTTTTTAAATTAGGGATCCTTACCTAAAATATTTATTATTATATTTAAATTACCTAAAATATTTTTTACCTCGCGTGTGCTGCGAAAAGTATTCATGGCTATATTTATAACATTTAAATGTTACTGTGAGGTTAATCTCCACCACTTGTCTTGGAATTCTAGAGCTCGACCCTTAAAAAATCGCACCCCAGACCCTTGTTGATAATGACTTGTCAATGCACTGCATGCTAACTCTTAAATGGTCTTTTTCTTTTCGGAACTGAAATGATGTGTTAGAATACTTTTTATCACGATCGTTATTAAACACTAGCTGACCTGGCAAATGTTGTTTTGCCATATAAATTATATAATATGTAAACCTTCCTTGCGCTTCAACGAATCTATTACAAAAGCTTTCATTGAGATAGCTGACCCAGCAAACGTTGTATTGCCGATATTAAAATCGCGATACAAAAGTAACTGTTGATCGTAGATGGGTGAAAATTTGAAGTTGGATGTATTTTTAATGCTGACTCATAATCAAACAAATTAAAAAAAAAATCGTGTGGACCACCCTTAACATTTAGGGGGATGGAAAATAGATGTTGTCCGATTCTCAGACCTACCCAATATGCACTCAAAATTTCATGAGAATCGGTCAAGCCGTTTCGGAGGATTTCAAAGTTTAACACCATGGCACGAGAATTTTATATATTAGGTAGATTACACCAGTATAACTCGAACTATTTGAAATGCTGATTGTAATGTTTACAGCACTGTTGAGACTATTTTCGTCGATGCTCCAATTTAACGTATCGCACAGTGTTCTGATCGGATGTGGCACTCATATATTTGAACGCCACGGTCTGGTGTTTTCTTAACATCTATTTTCTATGAGTTTAGATTCGTTTTTATACAGCTATTTAAGTACGATTCCTAATACGCTAATAGCACAGTTGAAAGCTGGTACCAGATATCTAAAAAAACCAGTCTGCCATTGAAAAGAAATAGGAAAACGGTTGACCCTAAATGTGATCCCTGCAACTTCCCGCTAATTCCATACCTAAACTATTTATGACGATTTTGAGCTCTTCGAGCTCATTGAGTTAGCTGTTCATGGTATATGAACTCGAAGAACCGCGATGAAATCGGTGAAAAAAAAATCGGTCGGAAAAAATTTCAAGCGAAAAGTTAGTAAAACGAAACGTAACCAGACTTCAAAATCAACATTTGTACCTATACGATTCGACTATAGTTTGTTAAATTATATTTCATCAATACGGTAAAATTGTATCGAAATTAAAGTATGTGACTTACAATAATTTTTCCTTGTATAATCGTGTGCCTAAATTAGCGCTGACTTACATATTAAGGTAATATTGTGTTATTTGATCCAAAAGGTCATGCGGGACAAATCTAAGCTCACAGTAACTAACTGGTGTTTTCCTATTCTGATATGTTCTGATTCTCTAGCATTACGTAGAGATGTGAGTTCTCTCTGCATCTTCTACCGCATTTATCACGGGGAGTGCTCAGAGGAGCTGTTCGGGTTGATTCCAGCGGCCGAATTCCACCACCGGACATTACGTGCAAAGTACCATCCGCATCACGTAGACGTCTGGCATTCCACAACCGCGCGTTTTGTTTGAAATTTCTTGCCTCGCACAGCCACTTTGTGGAATCAACTACCGGCAGCGGTCTTCCCGAACAGATACGACTTAGGGACCTTCAAGAAAAAAGCATACTCCCACCTTAAAGGCCGGCAACGCATTTCTTGACACACCTGTTGTTGCGGATGTCCATGGGCGGTTGCCTCACCTCTCCCCATCCCGTGAGCCTCTTGCCCGTTTGCCCCCTCTCATATATATAAAAAAAATGTTTCAGGAGCTAAAATACTCTGTAGGAGAATTTGTTTGTTTGAGGTTTGTAGGTTCACTTACTTATCAAATATTGCGCTAAGCTCGATGATATTTCACTTTGCTAGCCATAAAATAATCTTGCGTGTGCGTACAAGCTCCCACATATTATGAAGACATAATCCGCTTTTTTGGTAATCCGCGAGTAAGCCCCCTCGAGACAAGAGCGCCGTCTTGAGATCATTGAACTGACAAATCTGTGTACAAATATTCATAGCTCACCGTATTGCTAGTATAGTCAATGTAAAATCTGTATTTAAAAAGTTCAATAAATATATTCAAATCATTTCATTTCAGCATCTGGCTCATCATTTCAATAGCTTATTACCGCTTTGTGTTGAGAGTTATGGAAAATTAAAAATATTTTATTCAGAGGCACTGTTCTTTTTTAATGGTTTAGAAATTAGATAAGGAATGTATTCATTTAATTTTTTATTTGTCTTCCTTAGCCCACCTGTGACCATTTTTTGTGCATACTTAGAGTATATATCAAGTTTCATCACATACTGGTTACTATTGGCATTGTGCGGTCCTTTAGGAACATTTTCTCCCCGTCCAACGAAATTGTGGAATTAACATCCCAGCCCGGTGTTTTATGTTGTTACGATATGGGCTCTTGCAAAAAAAAGCGCAATCTCCACATAAACGTCGGTGATTTCTCTGGTAAAATATGAAAGCATGGGTGTGACTAACCATCAGGTGATCTTTTCGCTTATCCCATAAAGCAGGAGTGCTCATGCTTGAACTGCTGGTGATCTAACTAAAAATTGTTAGACTACGATCGATCGACTCTGAGAGGCTTCAAGTATGTGTGTTGAAGGATTGTCGTCTAGGTAGAGTTTCACGATGACATACTCACAATAATATTCATTTTTTGAGTCAAGGTAAGTGTAGGTCTGCTCTAAAATGTCAATGAAAAATCTCACAATTATTCAAAATTGCGAGTTTATTGGTTCCTACAAAACAAATCCGTTCTAGTGTCTAAACGACACTGCATGTCCTGAGCATACTTTTTATAAGATGGTACGTAATTATCGATTTTAATTACCTAAAACAAAATCTGTGAATGGTTCTTTATCGAATTTTTTTCTCGAGATCGACTCGTAAAGCACTCGCAATCGACCGTTTGAGCAGAAATCGACCCTGCCATAAAGAGTTATTCTTTTTAATAATTTTTAGGTACAAATTTTAACTATGATGAATACCTGCATTAATTTATTTTTACGATGATATCCAACGCCACATTAGAAGTGTTTAAATTTGTTGAGTGCATCTAATCATTTTTGTTGCACTCGATTGCGCCGTGTCGAGTGTCATGAGTTGAGTTCGCAAGTCATCCTTGCATTATGGTCTTATTTGGAGCACGTAGACCATTTACGTGACCACCCACACGACTCCGTTGAGATTACCCCAACCATTACTGAAGTCACTCATTATTATTCAATTGAGACTTTCCTTATTATTTGTTTTTCAATTTACCTCCATCATAACCGTTAATGAGGCGATCGCGTTGTGTTTGTCCAAT